>NW_009638129.1:0-18681 GCF_000690535.1 Cariama cristata | reverse complement strand
TGCACCCCGGGTCCAAGCTCGCCGTGCTGGCAGAGATCCCGGGTGTCCCAGGAGTCCTGGTTTCGTGATATCAGGCGGCCCCGGCTTCCCTGCGGCCCTCACCACCCCCACAGCCAAAGGCAGCGTGGGGCTGGGCACAGCCGGGGGGGCCAGCGCAGCCCTGGACGTCACCCCGAGCACCCCAGCACTTTCGGGAGGAGCAGAGCAGATGCGTGGGTTCCTCCCACAAAGAGGCATCCAAGGCTGTTTTCCCACGCACCCGTAAAGCTCAGCTCCAGGGATGCTGAGCCCTGGAAATTTGGGGGTGAGTAGTTTCAGGACGGTCGCTCCCGGCTCTGCTCTGGTGAGCTGGGATGTCCATGGGCACTTCTGGTTCACCAGCCAGCCCGATCTCCTCCCTCACCACCGTGGGGAGAACCAAGGGCTGCCAAACCCCCCACCCAAGGCTCTGCCACTCACTGCCTCTCCGGGCTCCAGCCACCAAGGGAAGGCCATTTTCCCATAGCCATGGATGTGCAGGAGCTTGGACAAAGTCTTTCTCCGCTCCTCTCTCCCCAGCTGACCCTTCCCAGACCTACAGGGCAGATCTCATCCTGCCGGGCTGCCTGGGAGGCCGACGCTGCAGCTCCTGCCCTCCAGCAAACCCAACAGGACTCGCGGCGTCAGGCTGCCGCCTTTGCTCCGCGGGCTGCCCGCGGTCCCCTCACATATCCCATCCACACAGAGCCCTTACGGGGGGGTAACGGGGACTGCCAGGGCTCAGCTGGGGGACGAAATCCTGCCCTGGGCTGGCTCAGCAGTCGGTGGGGGTGACATTCCCACAAATCACTCACGGCCGGGCTGTGGCGATGGCAGCATGGCATCCCCTGCCACAAGATCCCCTGGCACCACCGGCTGTGGGGCTCGGAGGGCTCCGGTCCGACCTCGTAGAGTGGTACCATCACCACCAGCCTCCGGGCTGCAGGGTGCTCGGCCACCAGCCAACCATCTGGGTCGTCTCTTGGGTGGCAGGTTTGGGTCCCACAGCCCCTTTTCCAAAGGCTGGCAGCCCCCCATGTAGGCAGCAGGGAGGGATGGGTGCTGCTGGGTGCAATGCGGCTCAGCTGTCTCTACAGGGAGTTGGACCACATTCGGGTGCTGGTGTGCGGACACGTCTGGCCGACCGGAGCAGGGCCGTCCATGGGGAGCAGTAACCAGCAGGGTAGCAGAAGGTCACAGCCATCCCACTGCAGTTTGGGCAGGGGATGCCCAAAAAGTACCTCTGACCTCACCCTGCTTCTCCTGGGCCTTGCCCCACCACCTCCTCCAGCCCACCTCATGCCCTCCCTCTGGATGTGCAGCCCCAGCGACTCCTGTCCTGGTTCCCCCAAGCCAACAGCCTCTGCTAACGCTGGGGACAGTGGTCTCTGTCGCTCCCTAAGCCATTCTCAGGTGAAGGATACAACTTCAGCAGGCACGCAGCGCCGATTGCAAACCCTCAGGGCAAGGTCTCTGTCCCAGGACACTGCCCCTGCCGTCACCTGGGACCCTTGGGGCTGTCACCTGGGACCCTTCGGCCTCTTCTCCCAGGCAACCGGTGACAGGACAAGAGGACATAGTCTGAAACTGCACCAGGGGACGTTCAGGCTAGAAATGAGGAGGCATTTCTTCACAGAAAGGGTCGTTAGGCATTGGAATGGGCTGCCCAGGGAGGTGGTGGAGTCCCCAGCCCTGGAGGGGTTTAAGAAAAGACTGGAGGTGGCACTTGGTGCCATGGTCTAGTTGACATGGGGGTGTTAGGGCAAAGGTTGGACTCGATGGGGCCAGAGGTCTCTTCCAACCACATCGATTCTGTGATTCTGTGAAAGCTCAGCAGAGACCCACCAGCCTGGAGAAGAGAGGGCTCAGGGAGACCAAACTCCAGTTCTCCACTCCCGAGAGAAGGGTTGCGGAGAAGGGAGACGCAGCAGTGCATGGCGAAAGGACAAGAGACAACGGCACAGTGCCACAAGGGAAACTCTGATGCACATAAGGAAATAGAAAAACAGAGGGTGTACGGTGCAACACTGTGACAAGACCCATAGTGGTGGGACCTCCATCCTTGGAGGGTTTCTAAACCTGACTGGACACCAGAGGCTCTGAACAACCTGACCTCTGGAGCTAGTCCTGCCTTAAGAAGGAGGTTGGACTCCAGAGCTCTGCAGGGCCTACGTCTTTCTGTGACCCCATGAAACCCAAATCCAGCATTTTCTCCTGGCTTTGACCAGGCATCCAGAAGCAAATGGCCTCTGTGGGGTCCATCACACTTGTGATATGTCAGTACCTCTCTTCTCTCTGACACAACCTCTACAACTCTGGAAAGAGGAGACTAAAGACTTGTTCCAGCTTTATTGACTAAACTGCGTTGCTGGGGCTACAATCCCTGGCTCTGGCACATCCAGTTGAAATGCCGCAGCAGCACAGCATCCACCGCACGCTCACGGAGGTCTCCACGCCGAGGGTGGTACGTGAGCCCACTGTGCTATAGCTCCCGACCCACCACCGCATCCCTGAGCCTGGGCTGTCTGCTCCACACGCCAAGTGCCATCTGCTATCGCCTGACCAAACCCCAACCACACACCCCAGAGCAGTGGGACCAGTTAGAATTCGGGTCCCAGGCTGGGAAATCTGAGAGGCAGGAGATTTTTGGAGATGTTTAAAGAGCTTGCTCCTCATCTCAGTTTCAAAAACGTCGTGTAAAAACCGAGGGTGTGATGAACGGCAGAAAGTGCTTAAGTTGATAAAGGAGCCCAAGTCCTGCCCCACAAAAGGATTTCTGCCTCTGTTGTGCTTCTCAAAACACTATCCATCTCATTTACTCAACCACAATGTTTATAACTTTTAAAAAAAACCCAAAACTAAGTTCCCTGCGGAGTTCATAACGCTAAGCTGCAGCGAGGCTGATCTTGTGGGTATGTCACACCGGTCCAACGAGAGAATCACAGAAAGAAAGTAAAGAGTTTAGATGAAAACTAATTAAATCTGGGAAGCTGCCAAAGTGACGGCTTAATGATCCACAGTGCTGCTAAAAATCCAGGAAGTGGGTGAAAAGCTGTTAGTTATTCAGCACTGCTGGGCACGCCTGTTTGGAGAGGTGCCACGTAAAAAGCACTGATAGGGGTTTCGCTAGGGCGTGCACATGTGTTCTGCTACCGACACACCCAAGAGAGTCTGTCCTGGGCCTCCCAGCATCAACCGCTGCTTTTGAAATGGTTATCCACCACCGGAGCAGGGGGAGAGCCCGGTCCAATCGACCCACAGAGCACAGCTGGACACAGCTGGGCCATGTCAAATTGCACCGAGTAGTTCCTGCCTTCGTGGTTTAATTGCAAACCACGATTGCAAACATTTCCCGTCCTCCCTCTACCTCCTGACCTCCGGCTCTGGTCACCCAGAGCACCTCCTGAGCCCCAGATGGGGAATAAACTCTTCGGAAATGCCAGGCGTGGGTCAGCTTTGACGTTTATTGCTTGCTCGGTGACACGGCATGGCACAGCTGAGCACGCATCCCGGCGGGATGGGCAACGCGGAGCAGAACGCTTTGGGCGCACGGGCCTCGCTGCGGGTGGGTGTGAGCTGTCTCCCCGCCGGCACCCACACCAGCAGGACCCGATGGGGATGATGCTGGGATTTCCACAGCTTCGGGGTGCGCTGGGTCAGGGCGGGGAGGAAGGGGCTCGTGCTGTGAAGCAGCGGGTGGTTATTGGTGATGGTCAGGATGCGGGAAGGGTCAGGCAGCACAGGCTCGCACGGGCCTCGCTGCGGGTGGGTGTGAGCTGTCTCCCCGCCGGCACCCACACCAGCAGGACCCGATGGGGATGATGCTGGGATTTCCACAGCTTCGGGGTGCGCTGGGTCAGGGCGGGGAGGAAGGGGCTCGTGCTGTGAAGCAGCGGGTGGTTATTGGTGATGGTCAGGATGCGGGAAGGGTCAGGCAGCACAGGCTGGTATGGACAAGCCCTGGGCGAGCGGAGAGCTCGGTTCCCAGTCCCTCACTGCGAGTGGACGAGTGCCCCGGCGCCTTGCCCAAAGCCAAAGCCCTTGGGACCAAAGTTCTTGGCGTAGCAACCTGCAGAGGATGGGAAGGGAGAGACGAGTAAGGCCGGGAGCTGAACGTGAGCAGATCCTCCTCTCAAAGCAGGCACTGCCTAAACAGGACAACGTTTGCTGTATTTGTTGGGCAAACAGAGACCCCTCAGGCAAAGGATGAAATGCTCCGGCTCCGCGGCCAGCCGGCACAGCCAGTCCCCATACGCAGCTGCTGGGGCCACCACCCCCCTCAAACCTCAGTCCCATCCTGGTTCCCTGCATGGGGGGTTTCGCCCCTTGCCTCCACCCTTCGGAGTCCAGGACGAGCCAGTGAGGAAGGCAGCACTCACCTTTGCAGTAGATCTCCCCGTCTTTGTCTGCCAGGGTGGTGGACTCCAGGCTTTTGCCACACTTGGCACAACGGAAGCAGGACTTGTGCCAGGACTGTGGGACAGGAGCAGAGCCCGGTCAGACAACACCCGGGGACAGGGATGCAATGCTTTGGCTACCAAAGGGGATCACTTTTCTGTTTCTGACCCAAAGTGGTTGGCAAAGAGGTCTGAACGGGATGAAAGCTTTTCTCTGGAAAGGGCCGTCCTCCCAGCCCCGGGGGGAAGATACAGAGGAAACATCAGATGTGGTCACTGCTCCCATGGCAATCTGGTTTCAGAGAGCTTTCACCCCCACTTGCAGAAGTCATTTGTACAATAATCTGCACAATAATTTGTAAGGAGCGATCACCCCCCTTTTTGGAGATTGTCCTCTCTCGAGCAGCGTGATAAATCTCCCGAGTTATCCAGCTGAGATCCTCTGTATGCGAGCCGGGGGGGTGGCAGCGGGGTTGGGACACCTGCCCCTACACAACTACAGCTCCAAGGAAGGCAGCAAACGGATATTAAGAATGCAGAAATCAGCCAGTATTTAAAAATAACCCCCCCCCACGGCTCTGCCAGTCCTCTGGGGATAAATGAGCTCACAGCCTTTGAGCAGACCTAGAGTAGCCAGTGCTGCTTACAGAGGAATTTAAATAAACACTTCGAAAAACATGAAACCTTTTTTGGAAGAAAATGTGAAATTAGGGGGCTGGAGGAGGAGGGAGCAGATGGAGTCATCCAGCAAACATTAGCACATGAAATACATGCTCTGGAATCCTCTCCGGGTTTCATTGACCCTAATTGCTTTGCCAGCTTTGGTTCCCCGTAAACATCGAGGCCAGAAGCCTACCAGGTAGCTCAGATCATAATTTTAAGGGTAAATTTGGCTTCTGACCCTGGGCTGCCCCTCAACGTGTCCATCACAAATCCCTGCGCTGCCAGCTAGGGTATGCCGATGCTGGGAGGCCCTTTCTGTTGACTTGATGCCTCTTCCTTGCTCTGGGGACAGAGGACAAACACAGAAACCCCAGGGAGGACGGAGCTCTGCAGGGGTCGGTGAGTGGCCCAGTGTCACCAGTGACACTGCGAGGCTCTCCCAGCACGGCCATCCCATCCCCTGCAGCACAAAGCCAAGCAGCCTGACCCGGGTGCCTTGGCAAGCTCCACGCATGTACCTGACCTCAGAGGGAAGGCTGGTTCGGGGCAGGGACCTCACCCGGGGTCCCAGGGCTGACAGCGCAGAAGGTGTCCCCGTGCCTTACAGATGGCTTCCCAGAGCTGGGCTAGGATGAAGCCATAGCTTGGGATGCAAAGGACCCTGGTGAAGTGAGGAATTTGACATAGGAAGTACCAGGGCTGTTGCAGAGTGTCCTTAACATCTGATCCTGAGCAGATCCAGTCCACCAGCACAACAGCCCAAAAGAGACGCACCCAGCCCGTGCTCACACCTCCAACCACCTCGCCCTGCCTATGGGCAGTGCTGACCGCTGGAATTCATTCCCTGTCCTGAATTTGGGCTGCGGCATCCCAGCCTGAGGCAGAGGGTGGAGAAGGCTCGCTGGACGTTGCACTTGTTCAGTTAGCGGTGGCAGTGGCCACGGTCCGCATCACCGCTCATATCCCAACACATCTAGCAGCAGGGACATCCACTGTGACCTCTGCTGAGCAGTGCTCCAAATATTTAGTATAAAATGTATTTTTCTCCCATTTCCCATCTGTAAGAGTGACGCAGCCTGGAGAACCTGGTTTCCAGACATGCCAGGGTCTCCTTTTGGTGCCAGGCTTCCAGGTGAGCATGGCCACGGGACCCTAAGCCCAGCCCCGGTTGAAGGCTCTGGCAGCCCAGCCTGTGGGTCAGGTCAAGACCTTCTCTGAAGGTCTCTCTGCCACCCAGCAACTTGTGACTTGTGCGTTCCTCATCCACTCCATTCCCCTTCTTACCTTTCCAGCTCCAATCACCTTCTCGGCTGCATACACGGCTTGACCACAGCGAGGGCACCCATCGGCACCTCCGACTTTCTGGGCCATTCTGGATGCGTTAGGGTTGGTGGGTCGGTGGGGCTGGCCCCTGTGGATGAGAGGATGTCCATGATCAGGGCTGCACAAGCAAGATGGAGGAGGGAAGAGCTATGGGATCACAATCCCAGTTTTGAAGGGGATGGAGCTTTAGGCACAATGTGCTGAGCCCCAGGGAAACTTCAGCCTCACCGCTGCATGCTAGGAGGGGATGGGCAGCATGCTCAGGCAACGGGGACGTGTCCCGTCAAGCTCCATCCCACCCTGCAAATAGGGTTCAGTGGGTTTCCCCCGAGGAGCAGAAAGGCAGGGCAGCCCACGGCACTCTCCAGATTAGATACTGCTGGAAGTTCGGCATGGGCTCCACAGCCAAGCAGCACAAGCGGACAGATGTGGGGGAGAAGGTGCCCACAACAGCCCCAATTTCAAAACGAAGACTTAAACTCACTCTTCATATTTGATTCCCAGCGATTCGCCCTTGTCAGTGCTCAGGGTCCCTGCTCCCTGCCCATATCCATAGCCCTTGGGGCCGTACTTCTTGCCGTAGCAGGACTTGCAGTAGATCTCCTCGCCGTGCACAGCAACTGTGGTGCTGTCCAAGTTCTTCTTACAGACCACTAGAAAAGAGGGGAGGGCCGTGCCATTAGCCTGCTCATCCAGAGCTCACTAATTACTGGAAAAAACAAGTCCTCACAAGGGATAGTACAGCTGAGCTTTCAAGGAGTAAGGAAACCCTAGACAAGATCCTTGCTAAACAGAGCGCATGCAAAACAGCCCGAGATAAGGATCACAACAAGAACATTGTCTGGCTTTAAAAGGAAGGAACCACCAAAGCTATAAAGTTGACGCTAAGAAAAAGCTCCGTTAACCCTCCTGATGCTGGTATCCTGGAGATGCACTTAAAACCAGGGGTTTTTTACAAATCAGGATTCACAAGCACAGGGATGGAGGTCCCTGCCCCACTGCAGCTGCAGCTCTGCCACACTCCCAGTCTGCTGCAAATATGCAGCGATAGGCACTCAGGGGGAAATAATGTAAGCAAATATATTTTTCCTCATGTTTAGACAGACTAAAAGCAGACCTGCAGCCGCTACCGCAGCCGAAGCACTGTCAGTTTTTTGGCACATTATGATATCGTGCACGGATGGCTCTCCAGACGCCGAGACCACGATGGAAGAGTTCATGCTGACCTGTCACCCCCGGTCCATGCCATCATCAGGGTGTGTGCATAGGGTGCTCTCAGGTGAGGAACACGAACTCAGCTGGGTGTTCAAGCCTTGGGGATCAATATGGGATGTAAGATGGGACAGCAGGAGACCACAGCCAGGCACAGGGTCCCAGCTGAGACCACCCAGAGCTTGAGCTTGGTGTTGGGCTCAGGCCACGCAGACTTTTCTCCTGATTTTTAGGTTTTCCTGACTCCTGGCCCAGCTCTGATCTCAGCCTCCACGTCGGTTTCCAAACCCTTCCTGGAACACACCACCCAGCAAGCCGGAGCGGGAGGCGAGCAGCACCCAAACGGGCTCGCGGTGATCTCCAGTGTTTACCTGCCCCGGTGCAGGATCCAGATGCCTGGGGCAGAGTCCGCAGCACTGCCAGCCAGCCCCAAAACAGCTCCTGTTACGGCTGCAACACAGCCTTCCCCCATCCCACTTACATGCCTTAAATGTCAAGGCTCCCAGCAGCCGGTTGGCCTCTCCACCAGCAGAAATGTTCCTTGGCCTTTACCAATATCACAGGAATGCAAACAACAGCAGAGCTCGCGTCTCGGAGCAGCGCAAACGGCAGCGCTAAACACGGGGCCAAGAGAGAGCCTTCCTCAGCCCAATTACTAAATATGGTGCTTCTCCTCCGGGGCCGCAGAGAACCCCGTATGCCACTGCTGGGAGAAGGAGGTGGGAAGGGAAACGTCTCCTGCCATCTAAGGAGGATCTGGCAAGGTCCTCTCCTGGCTACGGGCTACCCCGTCCCACCACGGCAGGAGCTGGGGATGGAACAGGCATCTCTGTTGAGAAAGACCAGCCCTGGTTAACTGGTTCTGTGGCTGTCAAACTAAGAGGCTGGCGTTGGGGTTGTCTCTGCATTACCCTGGGGCTCATCAGGAGCAAGGCTGCATTCAGACAGACCCTCCAGGAGGGGAATTTGGGCACTTTTACCGGCACATTTAAAGAGCTTTGTGCTAGGGGTGGGAGTCAATGATCTCAAAGGCATCATCGGTCTTTCTCTCCCACCCTGCCGTGTGGATTTAGAGCTCTAACCTAAACTTTCACAGTCCCTCATCTGTACCAGCCACAGACACTTTGTGAGGCAGCAGAAAAATTCTTTCCTGGTCTGCTTCCTAGAAATCAACCCCCAACTCCTGGGTTTCTGCATTGCAGAAATTCCAGCGCACCACACTCCTCGAGTTAAGGACCCGTTGTTTTTCTAAGAGCAGAGGAGCTGCTCCACAAAACAATTAGACAAGAGCTGCTGCTGCTTTCAGAGGCCAAACGGTCTCATTACAGCACATTTCTGCCGTGTACTATTGACTCAGTTGGATCGATGCCACTGAGTCAATCACCAAGTCACTCCCTCAGCTGATCTCCAGTTCTAATGCACTGTGGTAGGTTTGGCTCCTTAGTAATTATTTTTTTTTTTGGCAGATCAGGTCAAAGTGCTTGTTTTTCTCCCCGAAAGATAATGGCTTCAAGTTCCCTGATGAGGCCCAAGCACAGCGCTGGGGAACGGGCTGGGAACGCAGGAGTTCGGTGCAGCTCAGCATCACCCGCAGCCTGCGGCACGGGACGGGGAACAGCAGGCAGCACTGGGGGCTGGCATGCAAGCCATGGTCCGGACTGGGGAGCCCACAGCTGGGATGGACAGAACTGCTGGGGTACGTGTGGAGTGTGATTACGTATGTCTGCACAGCACAGGGAGAGGAGGTCTGGCTGTAGTCAGCTCTGGACCACTCCCTGGTGACTTGCTTCCATGGGTAGACGTGGGATGACCTTCTTCCCCACTATGGTCGTGTATCCCCTTCCCAAAGCAATCCCTTTTGCCTGATTTGTTGGCTCCTGGAGGCTTGCCCCACGCTCTGGGTGCCAGCATCGCACAGCAAGAGCTTTCTGTAGCAATCCAGCTCTGTGTGTGTGTGCACAGGGGTTGCAGGAAAGGGCAGATGCCTAAGATGGGATCTTAGTCCCCACAGAATCACAGAATGCTTTGGGTTGGAAGGGACCTTTAAAGGTCATCTAGTCCAACCCCCCTGCCCATGAACAGGGACATCTTCAACCTGATCAGGTTGCTCAGAGCCCCCTCCAGTCTGTCCTTGAATGGTTCCAGGGATGGGGCAACAACCACTTCTCTGGGCAACCTGTGCCAGTGCCTCTCCACCCTCATCATGAAACATTTCTGTCTTATATCTAGTCTGAATCTACCTTCCTTTAGTTTGAAACCATTACCTCTTGTCCTGTCGCAACAGGCCTTACTAAAAAGGCTGTCCCTCCATACTGAGGTCCTCCACTGATACGGACTCAGACGGTAAAGGCCACTGGTGGGGGGGGATACGAGGGTAACATTCCCCACTCTCCTTATCCGAGGCTGCAGAAGAAACACGGCTTCCTGCTGCAGAGAGCTGCCGCAATAAGGACACAGCCTGCCAGCCCCTGCCCGCCCGGGGAAAGCCTCACCACAACTCCCCTTCTTAGTCCTCTTGAGCCAAAGCAAGGTTTCCAGCCTGGAAACTCCCACATACGAGAGCTATCGGCCACGCTGGCCACTCTTCACGCTGTGTAGGGAGCAGAGACGCGACAACAGCCTCTCTCTCTCACATCTGCATCCATCTGGGCATGCCGCATCCCAGGCAGGGTGGCCAAGAAGTACCCAGTATCCGTGCCAAGCGGACACAGGAGCAGGGCAGGGATCGGCCCCGCGAGGACACTGGTATTTCCCTGCTGGAATAGGTCTACTGAGATTAGTTCGAGCTGCGTGCCTGTTTATAGACTTTAGCTCTGCTTGTTGCCTGTATGGAAAAGATCACATCTGTGCTCCCTGCTGCAATGGGATGGTGAGACTGGGCACGGGGTACAGGGACCAGCTGAGAAAACGTTAAATCTCAGCGAGGCTCTGCTGTGAGGGCAGCTCTGAAGATGTACATCTACTCCTGCTGCTCTGTGTCAGATGCAGCACGTTGATGAGCCATCATCAGACACAGGCAACATACATGCTCCTGTTAGCACATGAGAATCCCTAGTTCTGTTATGTGATAGTCTTCAAGGGCAGGGGACAGAAATCAGGTAAAACACAGGCTGAGGACAGTGGTCATCCTTTTATTCAAAGGTCCTGCAGCCCCCCTGGATGTGGATGGCCCAGGTTTAAGGAGCTGCTCTCAGCACCGTAACACTGCTCGCCTCTCCCTGCACTGCTGCCCTGGTATCCCCAAAGGGAAGATGGGGGTCTGGGGACCTGCAGCGTGAACCCAAGACTACCTGTAGGATCCTACAGAGCAGGCAGAGGGTGGGATCTCTGCACTGAGTTAACCCGCAGCCAGATCCTGTTCTGCTGCCCTTCCCTGGAGGTGACGTTTGGGTCCAAACACACAACAGAGACACCTCCGCAATAGCAGATTTGCAGGCAGGCTGGAGGTGATGCTTTAGCACTTCACAGCAGGCCTTCATCAGCAGAAGGGCCAGCACAGGACCACATGTTCTTCCCATCATCTCCTGGGACATAAGGGCAGATCTCACACCAGTTCCAAAGGCCGATCTACTTTTTTAGTGTGGCAAAGCCACTTAGAAGACTAAAGGTAGCATCACCTCAGAGCATTGCATGGGATGTGCCACCTCCTGCCACCACTGTTTGGACAGTCCCTGTCTCATGCTCCAATCTTGAACATCTGGAGATAGTCTAGAGGACTCAGCCTAGCCTTTCCCTGGTGTAGGGACAGACTAAGTCTTTGCATGGGTGCTGGCTGAGGTCAGCCCTGACAGCTTGGATGGCCCCTGGTATCCTGGGATGATCTGTGTTCCTTCAACAGAACTAACTTCCAAGTCTGGAGAAAAACAGAAAGCCTGCCACACGGCTCCCACAGCCAGACAGTTTGTAGAGAAATTCTAATGAACGTTGACACGGCCCGTGTAAACAGGACATGACGGGGTGCCCAGCCGGCGGAGAGCCAGGAAGCGGGGCAGGAGGGGCGAGGGAAGGGCTGGTACTCACTGCACAAGAAGCAGGACTTGTGGAAGCTGCTGCCTTCACATTGCACCTCCTCGGCGAAGTACACTGCCTTCTGGCAGACACCACACTTCTTTCCTCCTCCCCAGTTTGGCATCCTGCAGAAAAAGCCCAGGAAGAAACAGTGTCAGGGCAGGAGGCAGGGATGGGGCAAAGCGAGGCAGCCAGGGCGGGCACCCACCAGCAGTGCTCCAGCCGCCCTTCCACATCTGCACATGCGGAGACCACCCACGGATGTTTGCTGTTTGCACAGATTCTCCGGGCTGATAATTAGCAGAATCAGCAGAACTCAGGATGCCCACAGGACCCATTGTAACAGCACCCAGCAGTATCAACTGGGGACCACTGGTCCTGCCAGCCAGGAGCAGCAGAAATCCCTCTGTCCTGGAAGTTGTGGGACCTCACTGCTCCTTTCTGTGCCAGGAAAAGGGAGGAAGTGGGACAATGATGGGAGACGGCACTTACAGAGGTACCCACGGCACCAGCACCTCGTTAGATCACAGCCCTGCTATGACCCCTCGACAGGGTAACGGAGCAACGGCCAGGGTGACTGATCCTTGGTGCTGGAGAGTGTACAGGTTGTCATCCCCGCTGGAAACAGTTTTCCTTCTCAAGCATCTCTTCCATTTCTGCCACCACAGGGCAGAGGTATAGTCAGGCTTGCCCAAAGAGCAGGAGCTGACCCCTGGTATCACCAAACAACGGGCTCTGGCACTGTGCCCCTCATAGCATCGTTAGCTCGTGCCCTGCCTGGCCAACCGCTCACAGGTTCCTCCTGTACTCGGGTACCTCAGTCTCCTCCAGGACTGCAGGTACGGTCACGGAGGCTGGGAAATCAGCAGCCCCAGGGACACAGGCTCACATGCAGGGCAAACACCTGAGCACCAATCTAAGCTACCATCCAGCTCCTTGGCTTCTCTTTCTCTCTCCTCTTTCCTGAAATGCATCTGATGAGACATGATCAAGGGGCCCTTTGATCTGCAAATTTGCTGATAACCCCAAAATACTGTCAGCAGCTAACACAAGTAGCAGACCTTGAACCCAGAGGGGCTTGATACTTTTGAAGACCCAGTCAAGATAAACCTCAAGACACTTGAGCAACAAAGTCCTAAAGGAGATTCTGAGGGAGGCAGGCTGGGTGAGTGTGGCCAAGAGGAGGCTAAGGAGGATCTAACAGCAATCTAGGGTTGCTACAAAGACAACAAAACAAAACACTTTTTGGTGGTGCCCAGTGACGTAAGAAAGGTCCATGGGCACAAGCTGCAGCTTGGGAGGTCTCCAGAGGCCTCTCTCCATCGACACTTCTGTAATTCTCCATCCTGCTCCCACATGGGGACAAGCAGCAGAAGTCACCCTCCCCGTTGCAGGCACAGCCGTATGCTTCCCGACTCCCGAAGAGCTAAAGCAGCAGGACAAGGTTCCCCAAAACAAACACTGCACTGTGTGCCACCCCACAGCATGCACTGCATCACAGGATGGCTGGGGTTGGAAGGGACCTCTGGAGATCATCTGGTCCAACCCCTCTGCCAAAGCAGGGTCACCTACAGCAGTTGCACAGGTTGGTGTCCAGGTGGGTTTGAATATCTCCAGAGAAGGAGACTCCACAGCCTCTCTGGGCAGCCTGTGCCAGGGCTCTGCCACCCTCAAAGTACAGAAGTTCTTCCTCATGTTCAGATGGAACTGCCTGAGTTTGTGTTTGTCCCCATTGCCCCTTCACCTGTCACTGGGCACCACTGAAAAGAGTCTGGCCCCATCCTCTTGACACCCACCCTTAAGGTATTTATGAGTATTGCTGAGATCTCCTCTCAGTCTGCTCTTCTCCAGGCTGAACAGACCCAGCTCTCTCAGCCTTTCCTCATCAGGGAGATGCTCCAGTTCCCTCATCATCGTCATTGCCCTCCGCTGGACTCTCTCCAGTAGTTCCTTGTCTGTCCTGAACTGGGGAGCCCAGAACCAGACACAGGATCTCATCACCTCCCTCAGTTCAGCTGCATGGCTATGAGGAAGGGGATCTGGTCCTGCCGGGGCACACTGCAGGCACAGCCTCTGAGCCCACTCCTTGCTGCAGCTCCGAATCCCTGGGTCACCTCGGGCAGCTGAAGCCCCATCTCTGGGTCTCCACTCCCTCACCCAACGGCTGGGCCGGCAGCATTGCCTTGCCTGGCAGGCAGTCGGGGAGATGGATGCTAAACACAACAGGACTTGGGGCTGTGCAAACATCACACGGAGCGATGGAAGAGGACGAAGCCCTGCAAACCCTCTGCTCACAGGCACAGCGAGATCCCTGTACCTTCCAGTATATCGGGAAGTCGAGTGCTTCCCTGTTTAGGAGTATTTTGTGCGGCGATAGAAGAGGGAAATTGATCCCACCCTGGTTATCACAGCAGGCAGGGTGCGGGTCAGGGCTGCACAGAGGCACCGGCCCCGCTCTGGTCCGGCTGCAGCTCCGGGGTGCCCAGGGGGTCTCCGTGCAGGACAGACAGAGCTGTGAAGGGTGCCGGGAGCTGGGGCTGGAGTGGCTGTGCTGGCTCCAGGGATCCGAGGAGCTGTGTTTGGGGTGTGACCGCAGCAGCGGGAAGTCTCTTTTCCGAACACCCTGCAGGCTGGGCTTCCCACCACTGCGCAGCCCATGCCAAATCCCTCCCTTCCAGCCTGGTCTTCCCAGTCCCAGCCTTTGGATTGCCTTAAATGGACACAAATTGTTTCTCTCCAGAGTCTGTTTTTTCCCTTTGCACCAGGAGGGCTCGACCTGGTTCAGGAGTTTCCTTGGAGGGCAGAAACATCCAGCAGCATCCCCTGCCAGCCCAGGCAGCGGAGATCGCCATGCCTGCTTGGCCTGGGAGCCCACTGGGCCCTTCTGCCCCCTCGTCAGGAATAACATGACACTGGCTACAATTTCTCTGGGTCTCCCATCCTCTTTCCAAACATGACAGACAGCAGACCCCACCTCTGGGACTCACCAGCCCTGATTTTGGTGGGCAGCTTCATGTAGGCAGCCCCTTGTACTCCTGCCCTCCCTCCCTGCTCCACAGCCAGGGCATCTGCAAGCACACTCAGGGACAAAATGCTTGGCATGGTTTGGAGCCAGATGCTCCCCTTTGCTTCCATGGCACATTTTTTTTCCCCTTTACAGCAGCAGCAAAGGAAGAGGCTCCGTTCGTCCCAAACAGCAAGGTTCATCTGCCCAACCGAGTCATCGGCAGTGGGGACACCTTCCTCTGAATTGCCTGTAAGTCCACGGGAGGAAAAAAGGTGCTTCGGGGTCCACAAAAGGAGTTCAAGCTCTTTTGCTACGCATTTTTCTCCATCCACCATGGGAAGGTTGCAGGTGCTTCCATGCAGTTTAAACAACGTCACGGTGACTTTGGCAGGACTCTCATCATGAAGAGCCTAGCAGCACCGATGCAGCCTCAGCAAAATCACATCCCAGCAAGACCTCCCAGCACACGCCAGGATGGATTTTCTGCAGGGAGAGACCATGAAAATGAGTTTGTCCTGGGGATACATGGGCCTGTGATAGCTCACAGCTGGGCACAGAGAAAGCCTGAGATAAGATTTAAGTTGCTGGGAGTTCCCTCTTAGTCCACAACATACACAGGCACATGTTGAGAGCCCAGCAGGCCACACGAGAGACCAAAAAGCAGTTTATGCTACAGGTCAGTACCAGCAGGGAAAAAAAAAAGCATAGGAGCATCCTGCTCACAGAGCCTGGGACCTGCACCAGCCGTCTCAGAAGCAAAATCCTTACAATAGCCATCCAGACAGACCCATCATCCCAATTCTCTACTTAACAACTACTTTAAGGTATGTCGGAGAGCTTGCAACCCTTTCAACATTTTATTCAGAGTACTTGGCACCGTGGAGCTGAGCCCCATATTCTGTCCAATTGCAACATGTACCGACCACAGCTGCACTTCTCCAAATCACTATTAGACCCATGCAGAATGAGGAACAGGAGATCACTGTCAAGCAGCCAAAGACCTCACTGACCATAGGCAAGAGACACACCCAGAGCTGCCAAAAACCAAGATTATTTTCCTCCCTCCTGCACCTCCACATCCCATGTACCACAACTTTACAGCAAACACAACCAGAGCCCTACAGACAGCATCCTCCGTGCCAAGCGTGGCTCAGCCCCGGGGCTGGTCCGACATCTGCTCTGGGTAAAGCAAGGAGCCTCCAAAAGCAAGATACCATCCTTTTATCAACAGCTGTATTGCTGGGAAGCGTAGACCTAAGCGAGGCTTGTGCAGAGCCACACAAGCCTGACGCTTGTTGGAGATTAATTTCAGTGTCTGATGTCCGACTTTGCAGCAGTACGCTTCACCGGGTCAAACATAAGCTACAGAGTCACCCCACGTTTCAGATGGGCTTGTGTCGCACCGGTTCAGGAGGCAGTCTAAGCTACACTAAACAACCAGGCATAAACCAGTATGGAACCAGTATGTCCTGGTGCTTTGGGATGTCATCTAAACCTTGGCTGTAAGGGGAGGCAGTGAGCAGATGAAGCCAAGCCATCAGGCAGTAGGAATACATGGTCACCCTCTCCTGAGAGTGGGTTGAAAGATCAGTGTGCTGATGAGGTGCTCTCCAACCGAAACGATTCTATGATTCTACGTCACTCACATCAAAGCCTACAACCACGGGTTTACCTGCCTGAGAGCAGCGGGTTTTTAGCTGTCAGAGCTAAAGCAGCACCCGCTGCCATGCAAACGCAGCTTCACCACTACGAGAGCAGTCGGAGCAGTGCAGGTTCTCCCTCTAATGAATTTATCTGCAGCCACCACCGTGTCAGCTCAACCATTTGAGCTTCTGCAATAGCTGGAAAACCTTTCCCATGCATATGCCCAGATGTTCGACTAAAATTCTACTGTAATTAATTGCAGAGCAATCACTTTGTGCTTGGAGGAGATCCCTGAGGAACAGGAGACTCATGCTGGTCCATGCAAAAGGTTGTGGTTTTTTTTTTTTTCCCCAATGAGAGTGTTAACACAAGTAGATGGCAGAAAAGCACCATCAGTGCTGCACAAATTTCACTCCTAATGATGTTCACGGCAGTTCACGCAGGATTATTACGTGGCCTGGCAGAGGGACAAGTCAAGCGGGAGGAAACCATAGCAGGAGCCCCACGCCCTGGGGTTTGATTACCACCTTCCAGCTTAGAGAGCAGCTGGCATGGCCAGGAAATGAGCAGAAATTTGAAGGAGGAGGCACCTAGACAGATGAGGCCTGTGGGCAGAGCAGAAAGGAACCGGCTCATGGGGGTACACGTAACATCACGTGGGAAATCACCGGGGCAGAGCATCAGGGGTTCAGCACCAGTAACTGCAGTCGGGACTCTGCCCCAAACAAATGGTACATCTGCCACGGAGCAGCTTTCACATCACCTGGGCACAAGTGGAAATAACCCTGCAAGAGACAAGTTAGAACTGTCCGCCCTGTCCCTCTGCCGTGGGACCAGCTGGGTGGTGCAGTGATGCGAGGAGCCTCTGGCCTGCCAACGATGTAAATGAGGATAAATAAAGGTCATTTGTGATACAGTGATGTTGAACTGGTGAGCAAGAGGAGAACGAGGTCCTGAGACTGGTGAGTACTGGGATGTCGCAAACCACTGGGCATCACCATGGAGAAATCAAAGAACTGACCCATCTGATGCAGCTGTGTCAGATCAGATGTCTCTGACAGCTTTGAATTGAGAGGAAGGGAGAAAGTCAGGAAGGTCCAAGGTCCAAAGTGATCCTCACACATGACTGATCTACCCTGCAGTTCCCAAAGCGACACGGTCAGGGATTACTCCTGCTGCCACCGCCACGGCACCTCTCAGGTTGCCCAGGGAAGGGGCCAGCACAAGGCCAGCACCGCGCTGAGCCGCCTGCCAGACACGGCTATCGGCGAGTGCTCACCAGCTGCGACGTGCCTGTTGACCACACGGCTCCCAAGCCTTGCTTACCAAGGCAATGTGAAAATTTCCTGTCACAACTGGCTTCCCCAAAGAAAATCCCAATTTTATCTAGAACAAAAAACAAAAGCATTTTCAGATACACTAAGAAAAGCTACTGACTCCCGCAGGAATCAAAACCCATAACCAAGTTCACTTTGCCTTTTGGAAAGCCCTTATTTCCCCCGATCGATCACGTTCCTTGTCATTTTGTGCTATTTCCCAGGAGTAGGGAGATGAGCTCAGCCGCTCGAGGGACAGTTCAGGCACCCCGGCCGGAGAGGCCCTGACCGAGGAGACAGGAGAGGCCGACTGCGAGCCCAAGGCTGGACTGACGGTGCCCACCGACCCACGGGAGCGGGGAAGGCACCACGCTGTCCGTCGAGCAGCAGCAAGCACTGAGCTACTTGTTCAGCGGCAAGTCCTCCCCAGGGCTAGAAGCGGTCACAGACTCTACCACCCCTTCCCAGCCTCGCCACCAAAAGAGCCAGGAGGTGCAGCGTCCAAAGTCCATCCCACACCTAATACTATTTCAGTGCTTGCACCTTCTCACCCAGTCCAGCCCTCCCTACATCTAATGCTGCGACTTGGCAGCATCCGGTATTTTTGCCAAGTGCTAATTAACACCCCCTCCTACGCGCTGGCCCCGCTGCCGGCTCTGAGGTTTGGAAAGCGGCACCTGAAGCTGTGCTCAGGCGTGTGCCCAGCCAGGTCCTCAGCGATGTAAATCTCCTCTGTAAAGCCACAGCAGTCCGCACCAGCGGAGAAGATTGAGCTGGCTCAGTCTCCCCGGGTGTAAACTTCACTCAGGCTGCAAAGCAAAGTGACAGCAGAGCCCGTGTTTGGGCGAGGGGACGGGGTGCTCACAGCCCAGCCTGAGACCACAACCCCGAGATTTCCCTTGGCAACAAGAGAACAGGCACGCTTAGCGGAAGGTGAAGACGAAGGCCAGCAGAAAGTTTGACGTCCCGGTAGGAAGTGACCGCGCTGAGTTGATGCCCGCTTTCTGCCAGGTTCGGAAAGTTCACCCGATCTGATGCAAGAGCTTTGGCTTCCGCATCTGGCGTCATGTACACGGATGCTCACGCCGTCCTG
>NW_009638128.1:357-577 GCF_000690535.1 Cariama cristata | reverse complement strand
GCCCCACCCGCCTCCCTCCTCCCCATCCTTGCACGCTCGCTGCTGACCTTTGGCTACGAAGCAATCAATAATGGAGGCCATGGTGCCACTCCTCCCCCCTCACCGGCCCCCTGCTCGCCCCGTGCCTCTGACAAGCCCAACCGGGACTGAGGGATGCTCCGGTACCTTCCGGCGCTGGGGATGCAGGGCTGGGGGTGCATCAACCTACGGGAGAAACAAG
>NW_009638128.1:0-248 GCF_000690535.1 Cariama cristata | reverse complement strand
GGGCTCGGGGGGCCCCACGGTGGGTGTGGAGGTTGGCCATCCGAAATGGGGCTCTTCAGGGCGTCGGCACTTGAGAAAGGAAGGGCGAGGAGCGTGCCCGTGGGGTCACCCACCGGGATGCTGCCTGGTGCCAGGCTTCCCCACGGCTCCGCTGCCTTTGGGATAAGGCAGGAGGGGGTAAAGGTGGGTGGAGAGAGTCCTGGCCTGGTCGTGCCCAAATTCAGCAGCTCCCCTTTGCAGCTCCAGCT
>NW_009638127.1:28988-29328 GCF_000690535.1 Cariama cristata | reverse complement strand
GCTGGAGCACCTCTCCTATGAAGCCAGGCGTAGAAAGTTGGGTTGTTCAGCCTGGAGAAGAGAAGGTTCTGGGGAGACATTCGAGCAGCCTTCCTGTACCTAAAGGGGCCTACAAGAAAGCTGGGGAGGGACTTTTTACAAGGGCAAGTAGTGCTAGGACAAGGGACAATGGCTTTAAACTGGAAGATGGAAGGTTTAGATTAGATATAAGGAAGAAGTTCTTCACCATGATGGTGGTGAGGCAGTGACACAAGTTGCCCAGAGAAGCTGTGGATGCCCCCTCTCTGGAAGTGTTCAAGGCCAGGTTCGATGAGGCTTCAAGCAATCTGGTCTAGGGGAA
>NW_009638127.1:0-28957 GCF_000690535.1 Cariama cristata | reverse complement strand
CCAATGGCAGGGGGGTTGGAGCTAGATGGTCTTTAAAGTCCCTTCCGATCCAAACCATTCTATGATTCTATGAAATGCAAAGAGAATTCAACACAGCGTGCAGCATTAGCTGGCAGGTTTGAACCTGGGACTATTGTTACCAGCAGCCCACAATGTTTGGGATTTGAAGTGCACTATCTCCTTGGGTAACAATTGCTGGGAGAAACTGCATTTAAAAAAAAGTTAAAAGGTTTCCCCAACAAATCAGAGACTTATCCCCTGTGGGTATAGGATGATGTAGCTCTACTAGTGAATAACAGCTTATGGAGATTGGTGCAAGTTCCCTGTTAACATCCACTGTTTTTTCTTCTCCTGTCACCTACAACTGCTTCATGTAAGAACCGGTAAATTTACTGCTGATACAAAACCCTATCTGATTTGGTTTCACATGGCTGCCTTCTTCTGTATCCATGATCATGGCAACCTGCTTCACGCTCACGCTTGATGTCTCAATTTCCTCCACTGTCCCTTTCAAGTATCCTTGTGCTATATAAAGCAGCTGCTGGTGTTTAGTATCTTTCTGCACCTGTAGTGCTATTGGTTTAGGACACTGCAGTAGATTTTCCTTACTTGGGCATGTTAAGATACAAACTGCCCCTGGGCTGAGTGCTGGAAAGTATTCAGTATATTCAGCAGCAACATTTGCAGATAGTATGAAGGAATCTGCTCTCAAGGCATCTTGTCAGTGTCAAGGCTGGACATTCATGGTCCAAGCTGAAGCAAATTCTTTGACACCCTCATATGAAACCAGCCTGTTCCTGCTGTCTGTTTGCCAAAGGAAGCTGTTTCTTACTTGATGAATAGGGTACGAAGTGTAAACTTCACATTGATACTCACACAATCACCTTCCGTGTTTTCAGGAGAAGGGGGATTGTGTATTCCTGGTCAGCTTGCACCCAAATTTCAGCATAGAGGTTGAGATTTCTTTTTGAAGAATGCCATATAGGCTCACTCTTGATTGAAACTTAAGCAAGGGTTGTATCTTGCTGAAACTCTTTAGGTTATTTCCCTTCTCATCCCAAATTTAATTTCTAAAAATGCCTTTGCCCCCAGCACAGGAAACCCATGACCCAGTAGCTATGCCCAGGTGCAGTGACTGCCATGCATGGGACAGTTCAGCTGCTGTGCCAGGCCTTGATCCTTTCCTGCACTGCCAAAGCAGCTTCCCCTCCAGGGAATGGCTTTGGTGCAAGGATACTTTCCTGGTGGCTATTCCAAAAATCCAGTCTCTGTTTCAGGCAGGGTGAACTCTAAGGCATTGAAACAAGTCCCCTGGTATGGCCAGCTTGACCCAGCCTTTCCCAGCGTAAACCCACCAGTCTTCACAAGGGGAAGCTTGGAGACTTGTCTAAGATTACACAATAAACCTGAAGTAAAGCCGAGAACTGAATCTAAGTTTTTTTGGGTCCAAGTAGAATATCTTCCTCCCTGAAACCTACATCCTTCCTGTGATTTTTCCCTGCGGGGGGAGAAAAAAACAAAAGTTAGTGCTTTTAGCACACTGAATGTCTGCATATGCTTTGTTGTGGGATATGTGGTGTAGTGAACCTGGATCCACCTTTTTGTTAAGGGTGAACCCATCTTTGAACTCAATATTACAGACTATAAAGCCATTATAACCCTCTTAAGAGGACAAAACAACTCTTGCAAAATATTGTGCTTACTGTTTTTCCAGATGGGATGATCAAGAGGACTCTTGGTTCTTCTCTGTCCTGTTGTTTTTCTGTACTGTTGTTGTAAATGGCTGGTGGATAAAGGAGTCAACACAGTGAAGCATCATTCTTAGCATCATAAAACCACCATCTTAAAGACTCAACATGCTTTCCTTCAAAAACTCAACAGAATTTCCTTCCATCCAGACTTCAGAATCTCTAGCCAAATACCATGGATAGGTCTGGTTTACTGGCATTAAACAATGTATTTAGGGCAGGAATGAAGTGCTAGGAAGCTTATAGTATGCTATTGAGGGCCGCTACTTACATGATATTTATTGCCCTATAGGATACATTGGCATGGTTTAGTACAAGGGAAAGAAAAAAGCCCTCAAAGTTAAAGGCAAGCTTTATAATGCCCATTGTTCCTTCTTTTTCACATAAGATGAACATCCAAAATCTGTTAATCTGATGCAAGTAAGTGGCTGAAGGAACTGTGTGTGACCAGGCAGTTAGAGGACGGGCTCCATGTTAGTCTCAGCCCATAGTCCTGCAGTCATGCCATTGTGGAGGACCTTTGGGATCTCACAGAGTCCTGCTGGATTTTGCTTGAGGAGTGGCTCACCCACACATAGCTCACTGCAGCATAAACTCCTGTGATGGGTCATGTTTTGTTTTGCTTTCTCTGGTCTTTATTAACTGAAACGCCCAACCACCAGTTGCAAGAAAACATGTGAAAGATCCATCAGCTCCACTCATTCAACAGGTGAAGATATTTCTTAATCCAGCTCTCCGGTGCTCTGGAAGCATCTCCAAAAACTGTTGAGAGACAAGATTTGACATTCTTAATTCAGATATTAAAAGGAAGTCCAAAAAAAAGAGAAAAAAAAAAAGGGGAATTTTTTTAGGCATCTGTTATGGATCTTAGGAAAGAAGAACAGGGCAAACCCCTTTCTTTTTCACCTTAAAAATCACCTTCAGGGAATTGTGAAGTGTTAAAAGTAACTAACTAAAGGTTTAAACTTAACCTATGGACATATCAGTAACTTTGAACCAAAAATGTCATTCCTTTTTTCACTTCACTCTCATGAAATACAATGGGGAAGAATTAATCCAACCATTCTGAGACAAAGAGCCACTTGCAATAGAGTTTCCACTTGCGACATGCTAAGTCTTAGCTAAGAAGAGCACATCAGTAAGCCAGAGCCTGAAAGGGGCATTGTAAGTGATATATTTTGCATTTTACTACTACATCCTTTCTGTGAGGGCTCAAGTACAGAGAAAAAACAAGGAGGTGACTCAGATGGAACTGAAGATCTGCTGAAGGTTTCTTCCAAGTCGTGATGTGATGAGGCATGATGGCACTGTGCAGACTCACCCCCTCGCTCACATGTAGATCAGGGCTATATTTACTCTTACAACAAGTTTTTGAAGTCTGAGGGAGAGATTGAACGTGACCTTATGCAAATTCTTGTTTAGCTTTGGTGTTAGCAGTTTAGGAGGTGAACTGACTTTGCAGAGAAGAGAGTAAAACAGAGATGATTGTGTTTTAATATTTTCAGCTATCATGAGAAAATCCCACAAGAAAATGTCACCTAAAATAAGCATGCAATATAAGTGATGCTTGTCAATCACCTGTCTAACCTGAGACACAGCCCTGTGTGAGTGTTAGTACTTTACAAAGGTCACTTTTGCTGTTTCTAGCAGCTTCTCTGGATTTCCTGAGGTTTCCAGTTGTCCCTACATTTTTGGACAGGACTTATGTAGTATTGACAGCATGCTTTAAAATTTTCAAAATCAATGGTAGTCTTCTCATTGATACCAGTGAGCTCTATGCCTTAGTTGACTTCTGCACAGCATCATGTACAGGCTGCAGCGGGATGGTTTGCAGTGGCAAAATCAGTCTGATCTAAGAAGTTGTTGCTCATCAATAGTGGAAGTTATTACTGCTCCACTGAGTTGTCATAACTAACAGGGACCAATCTGTGACTCCTGTTGCGGGTATGTAGTAAACCAGGCCAGCATAGTTTTCACTTGATAAGCAAGAGCAGTAGCAAACAGGCACTGGTAAGAATTTTTAATCTGTCAATTATAGTTTTTGGATTCAGTTACATAGCTAACCCACTTATCAATAAATGAACATCAATTGTGGTAACAAGAAAGCATATATGATCTCATGTTATAACAGCACCCTATTTAACTCAGTGTTAAGCCTGCTGTTAACATTTGTATGAGGAAACCCTCTGCTTTTTAGGGTAGGAAAGAATCATATTGAAATTTCAGGTAGAAAAAGCTCAGTATTTGGGCTATCTTATGTCCACTTTAATACTTCTAGTTTTTAGAGTGTGACTGATCTGCAGTGAGTATCTGAAACTGTTTTCACCTTTACCAAATGAAAAATAATTCTCTCAAGTCAGTGAAATTATATCAAACTGAAACTGCTGAAGATGATGTTAGAATGAGCTCCTGAAGTCCTTAATTTGGTATTTGGGGAAGGGAGGAAGGAAGGATGAGGGATCAGAAAAAATGAAATGCAATCATGCCTTTATAGTTCTGTAGAAATTTTCACGTGTTCTCTTACTACAAATGTTCTCCGTTGGGAGTGGGTTTATATATTAGTCTGCTGTATTCAATTAAGTAATTAATGCAAACATAGAGAACTGTGTGCTTAAGTGTTTTTCAAGATTGAGACCTATAGATTACAGACTTCCTTTTCAGTTATTCTCTTCCACTTATTATGTAGTAAGTTTTTCAATTGTAATTATCATCCAGACTAAATCCTAGATAGGCAATCAACTTGTAGACTGTAGTATCTTAAATGAGTAAATGACATGCTTTCTACAGTTACTCTTCAAACCCCTTTTCTGTACTAGTGAAAAATGCAGTATTAACAGTTATTTTTAGATTGAACTATAGGTGTGACCCAAGCTAGCAAAAACCAAGAAAGCCAAACCTCAGTTATGCTCCAACAAAGCAAACAATACTGGAAAAACAGTTGCTTCTGGTTCAGCTTACCTGCTTCTCAAATGAAACTGGCTCTTTCAAGAGAGGCTTTCAAAATGCCAGTACACCATTAAACCTCAAAAGACTTCACTGATCTCTAAGCCTTTTGTTTACCCTTTACAGAAAGGTGAATTTCCTGCCTTTTTACTTCCAGACTGCCTCAATCCAAAACTGAACAACCAGCTGTGGGGCAGCGAGTGGCACCCAAGTGGGTGAGAAGGGAGCAGGGCCACCTCGCTTTTCGCCAGGCAGCAGACAGGTGAGAAGACGTGCTGTGTGTAGGCATCCTCTCTGGAGGCAGGTGGGCTGGACTGCTGGGCATGGTAGTGTGTCTCCTCCCTGGTTCTAAATCTTCAAGTCATTGCTGCTTGCTACATTGGTGAAGTCTTTATTTTTTTTTTTCCCCTTTTTTATTTTTTTGAGTTAGCAATACCTATTGCAATATGGAAGTGTTAGTAGATTCTGTTCTAGCTCTCACAATGTCAATCAGTGCAGTTTTCTGCTTTGCTCTGATGGTGGAGGAACATAAATATTTTCATATCCTCAGTTTACAGGGCTAGCAGTAAACTCTAATGTCATTATGGGGTCTAGTTTTAGGATATGTTTTCTCTGATGGGAAAGCTCACTTAAGGATCTTCTTTTTCCTTGCTGGAGTTCCTTGAGCCCTGGTTGTGGTGGTACAGTCATGTGCAGGACCAGTGAAGTGGTTCAAGGTAAATAATAAAAAAGTAAAATGTTTTGGGGACAGGTATTTTTAATATGGCTTAGATCTACAGTAATATCAGCCCAGTGAGACTGTGGTGAGCTGCAGCCCAGGGATAGGAATGAATGACTGGAGAGAGGCAGGGGGCAGAGAGCAGAAACTTTTTAAGCTACTTCGTCACAAAGGAGAACATGTCATGGGATTGCTGCTGACTCTTTTACTCTATCAGATGATATGAAAGTCATGCAGAGGACGCCTCATTTTTACAGCTCCTCCATTGGTAGAAACTAGCTTCAGGACTATTAGACATGTTGCCTGTGCCAAAATGAAGGAATTTGGCTGAAGTCATGTTTGACTATTCTTTGCCTGCTCAAGGTCTTGAGATGAGTCTTTTTTATATGTAATAAATGAAACATCTCTAGCATTTCTTTCAAAGAGAGATTTGATTCAAGAATTCAAATCTCAGTCAGAATTCCAGTTGCTGATTTTTTGCCTGGAACAAAGAAACTTCACACTTAGCTGTGCTGGCTGAGGATACCCACTTTAAAACATGCCAGGTGTAATTTTCCTACTATTATTGGTTGAAAATTAACTGAAACAACCGCTACAGGCTTCAGGTAGTGTGTGTCTGGATCTTACTAGCTAACTGAATCTTAAAAACCAAGCTGCAGCTCTGTTTGATTATTAGTAAAAATATGTCTTTACACAATGCCATTTCTAATTAGTAGTATGCAAACAGTGCTGTCAGTCCCTGTCTGTTTTGTGTCACTTTCTCAGTTATAGACATCATTACCTCAGTTTCCTTGCATTTGTACTCGGCGGTTATGTCTCATTAACAAGTACCTGACAGAGGAATGCATTCACTGGGTTGAATATACTGATATATATGTATAGTCAATGTCAGCTGGCATACAGAACAACATAAGGAGGAGTAATGTATAAACAAATAGCCTGTGTTGTTTCATGTTGACATGTATATGACACCATTCAGAAACTCATGCCAGAGGCAAGTGAAATATGTTTTGAACCACTAGAGGTATTCCTTCTGGGGTTGCTCATATGGTATGATTTCTATCTCTGACTGAAAGAAAATTCTCCTGATCTATTAGCAGTAGTATTGATATCTGAAGTGGTATATATGTAAAAACTGTTGCTTTTACAAGATGCATTTTCATATATTTTCCAGTGTATCCTTGCTTATATTCTTGCTTAATTCAGAGAGAAGACACTTTAACATTACATTTTTATACATGTATTTGAAATTTTAATCTGTAACTGATAAACAGCAAAACTGAGCTTTTCCTAACACAGATCACACGTGCTATTTGCAGGGAAAATTTCCTGGAAAAGATACTCCAATAATCATAGGCCAATTCCCTAAACTGCATAGTGTATAAAAATAATTTCCAATTGTTTGGCTTTTCTTTGTAGTAACAGTGGAAATCAGAAAATGAATAGTAGAAGTTCATGAGGAAGTGCTAATGTCTGTGGCTAATACAGTCACAAGATGAACTACTTACTCCCTGAAAATAAATTAGGGAGGAAACTCTGACACACTTTTAAAAAGAAGTTGGAGCTGTTGTCACTAAAATTACACATGGTCAAAATATATTACATTTTCTAATATGTTTACTGATGGTAAGTATTTTCTACCTGTCTAGATTTTAATTTACCTTTGCATATGGTATCCCCTTAGATTTTACAGTACTGACTTTGCACAAGCAAAATCATTCACTGGTTTTGTCTCTAAAGCATGTGTATTATTTAGGATTTCATGTACAGCTCAGTACTTCTGACATGCTGCTGTAATGTGGAGGCTGTGTTATTTAAGAAATACAAGTCACAAAAGCTTTTTGTAATGAAAAGAACCTCTTTTTTTTTGCTGGATAAGGACTGGGATGTGGCTGGGAAGAGAGAAGTAAGGACAGTGGCAGTGCTGAGGTTCCTGGTATCATGATGTTGCATCCACAGGGGTCAGCAGAAATCCTCCGTGGCTGGTAGAATCATGGAGGTAATGTGGAGTATTACTGTGTGTTTTTTACAAGTGGAAAACTGGAGGAAAAAGAGATTTAGGCTTGACCATGACCATAAGGAACATGATTTCCTTACTGTGCTTGTTCCCCTGATCCTGCTATCATCTTGATCTGAGCCATTTGTCAGCCTTGCAGTAGGCAACCGTGCCAAAGAAAAGCCTGGGAAGCAAAACCGGGAGCTTGTCTTCCCATTCTGGAAAGCCTTTTGTCCAGGCTGGGGCTGGTTTCGCTCTTCCCCCCAGTACTAACTGTTAGGTGATGAACACTAAAGATTTCAGCACACTCAAACATGAGCCCTGGGACTTCATCAGGAGATGATCATCCATAAGCCAGGCCCTGAAGCAGTGTGATGAGTGTTTGTATATGGTGGGAAATGGGAATATTGGAATGGTGGCACAGGAACTAAAATTTGGTATTTGCCACTTCCACAGAAACAGTTGGCATGATGTAGTGTACTGGTTTTGGCTGAGACAGAGTTAAGTTTCTTCACAGTAACTTGTATGGGGCTATGCTTTGGGTTTGTGATAGAAGTGTTGATAACATGGGGATGTTTTGGCTATTGCTGAGCAGTGCTTACGCAGAGTCAAGGCCTTTTCTGTTTCTCACACCGGCCCACCAGCGGGTAGGGTGGTGGTGCACAAGAGATTGGGAGGGGATGAAGTTGGGACAGTTGACCCCAACTGACCAAAGGCACATCCCACAGCATATGATGTCGTACTCAGCAATAAAACTGGGGATGAGGGGAGTGGGTGAAAGTTGGCCGGGGCTGCCATTACTTGGGGACTGGCTGGGCATCAGTTGGTTGGTGGTACGCAATTGTTTTCTTTTGTACTACTTGTTTTTCTTATTCCTCCCCCTCCCCCGCTTTTGTTGTTTTTTTCCTCCTTTTAAAAAAAAATTATTAAACTATCTTTATCTCAAACTGTGAGTTTTTACACTTTTACCCTTCTGATTCTCTCCTCCATTCCATTGGAAGGGCGGTGAGAGAGTGGCTGAGTGATGCTTAGCTGCATACTGAGGTTTATTGATAGAAAAACCATTTTTCTATCTACTTTTTCAAACACACAGAAAAAGACTAGGGACATTAGAACCTATTAAACAAAATAAATGAATGTGAGCCTAATTTTAAGTGTGTTAATGATCTTTATAAAAGCATATTTGCAGTAAGCTCCTTTTTAAATTATAAAAAAGAAAAGAGAAAGGATAGAAAAGATCTGAGATTACTTTGAAGGGCCTGCTCCCAAAATTGGTGATTAAAGAAGGATAAGCACAGTGCTTGTGTTTTTTTTTATTTAGGTGACTGATGGATTCTCTTCACCAGAGGTGCAATTTTCCCCTGAAGAAATATTTCTTAAAGACCAATGCTGGCTAGCTGGTATTTATGGGAGTCCGAAGGGAATTACAAGTAGGCTGTTAGGGTTATCATTTACTCAGTGGTTTCTGCTGATATTGTAGCACAGAGATCCCACAGCACTTGTTCTTAGCATGTGATAAATTGTGTACCCGGTGAAGGTGAGAAAGGAGTGAGGGCAGCCACCGTGATGACAGACTGTTGCTTTGCTACTCCTGCTATGAACCTGCTATTTCTCCTCCAGCAATCACCAGCACCTTAGCTGTACCCAGCATTGTTCTGGGCCCATGATAACATGCCTGCGCATTTGGGAGTGCTTTAAGGAGATGCTGGTTACATGGCTACAAACGGGACAGTTTTTCTTCTGCATGCCAGCATGGAAAGAACAGTACATTTTACGGCTACATGTGCAAGAGTCTTATTGGATACCAGCTCTTCATGCAGCCCAAGTGATTTCCAGTAGCTGATACAGCATAAAATACCAACTAGTGTGAGAAAGAGGTACATCAGCCTGCTCCAGTGGAAAGGTGTGTTGTTTTGATCTCTCCCAGGTCTGTGACTGGTGACAGAAGCCCGTCAGTACAGTTGTGGTGCTATAAGAGTGATTTTTTGTGGCATCTCTATTTAATTCCTCCATCTTCGGATTAAAAATAGATTATTTTCATTACAGAAAGCTATTGAGATATCTTGCATATTTAATGTAGCTTCCTTAGCTATTCCTCTTGTGGGAAAAGAAGCATAATTGGGGGAAAAAAAGAAAAAAAAAGTGAGAAAGTGAAAGTGTCCAGTTTAAGAACTTCTAAGTGGTTGTTTTGTTTTGTCATTTTATTACAAGTGTACTTAAAAAGAACTAAAGTCCACTCCTAAATCATGCAAAGAATTACATCAGCTGGGTATAAAATAAAATATCTGGTGGGATCTGAAATAGGTTTTATGTTGTTTTTTGATTAACAGAAAAATCATGTACTTTGGTTTTGCTGTACTCTTTCAGGACTGCAAGCCAGTTTAATGCTAATGGTTCAGCTGTTATCCAGCTAAAGAAAATAGGCTGATGAGGTTAAGTAAGACCACACTCAACATCAGTTAATGCAGCGTTGAATGTATTGCCTGAATAATATTAAGAAGAAGAAAGGAAAAGTAATGTCTAGCACCTTCATTTTAAAACCCACCACTGTCCCGCACCCAAACAAACAAAGAAATGAGTTCCCCAGAAAATCCAAATAAAAGGAAGTTCCTGAACTCCGAGAAAATCACTATTAAGGCACTGACATTATTAATGTCTACTCTGAACTCATTGTTTATATATCTTTGCCTTTGCTTTCCTAATTTGGTCAATCACATTCTTTAAGACAAGCCTCCAAGTCTTCCCGTTAATGTTTGAATTCCTGGGACTATTGTGGCTTTGAAAATCCTTATTGCTACATCTTTTGCTCTTCTTCAATGAGCAGATGTTGACTGTGGATAAAAATGTTGAATTTACAGCTTATATCTTTATCAGTTCTTTCTGCTGGCAGCTTCTTATGATTCTACTTTGAAAAAGAAAGGAACTGTTTCAAGTTTTTGTTGGCTGTGCTTCATACAGGTTCTTCTTTTTTGTTGCTCCTGTTTGAGTCATAACAAGGAATGTGCCATGTCATTGGGCTCAAAACTAGTTACCTGTTGCGTTCAGTGGACATGCAATCGGATTAGAGCAGCAGCTGGAAAAGTGATGAAGAATCTACCTTAGCCTGGAAACCCATCCTAGATTTTGGAACTGGGAATCTGGGGTTGTTTTCTGAGAGATACGATGACTAGATAAGTCACCCAAGCCTACCTGTGTGATCTCAGTAGGGCTTTATTTTCAATATCACAGAGTACTATGGAGCAGAGGAGTTTGGGCACAGTTTCTGTGACAGCCATGGGTTATGACACAGGGGCTGTTTGGGCAGGGCTGGCCACAGGAGGAGCGTGAATTGCTGAAATCGCAGCCCTCGGCATCACTGCAATGGCCTTGGCACTCCAAGGAGGGCACCGAAATAGAGAAGCAGTGGCAAAGGTCAACAGACTTTCAGCGTCAGCAAAGCCCATGCAAAAGCTCAGCCCTTCATTCATTACTGAGCAATCAGAGCGACAATGCAGCCTTTTTCTGCGGAGAATTTGTGGCCCTGTCCATTGTATTGATCACAATGAAACTTAAGCGTGCACTCAGAATTAAGCACTTCTGTGCCTGGTGCCCTCAGGAGAGAGAGTTTCCTCAACTGGGGCCAAACATGTACTTTGTGCAGGGCATCTTCTGACCCAGAAGGTCAATTAAAGCTTCTGAGGGACTCTGAGGGGATATTTTTAATTGTTCAAAGTCTTGTTTTGTTTTCAGGCTCTGCAAATAATCTCAATGTGTGTTTGTATAAATGCATAAGGGAAAAGCTGGCAAAGGAAGAAGCTTGCTATTCGTTGCGGATCAGGTCCTGCGACTGCGGAGTCAGACTGAGTTTTGCCATTGATTTCAGTGAGCGCAGGGGCAACCTGTCTAGCAATTTTGAATGAATAAATTTTTTCCCACATAGAGACAACAGTAGCTGGTATAAAATAGAGGCATTTTTGCTGATGTGATATATAGCTTGTAAAGTTATTGTATGTTTGCTTAATGGTTATAACCTCAGAGTAGAGAATAATTTCCATCCTTCTAATAGAAATCCCAGCACAAGGAGTGAGGCACAAGTGGGACCTACCTAAATACTGGATCATAGAAGCATTCCTGAGTCTGGCAGCTTTGGTATTGTAATCTTGAGGTTAGATGTATTCAACAGAAAACTCTGTGTCGTTTTAGTAGTTACTGTCTGGGGGTAGGAATTATCTACTTGTGAGCTACTTCCACTCAAAACCACATCTTTGTTGGTGTTACTTTCTCTGAGCTTAAATTATGTTTTTCTTGTTTAACTTTGTTTGTTAGCTATTTTTTTTAATGTGATCTGATGCAAAGTTGTTCTCAAAAAGGTGAAGTGAAGGAACAGCACTATATCCTCCCTTTGCTCTTTGGCAAGGCAGGAGCAGGGACTGCAACAGGAAAAGACCCCCCCCCATCCTGGCAGGTTTCTAGGCTGGTGCTCTGCAAGTCTGTGTGTTAAACCCAAGGGTATTAATGACTGTGTGCAGACTGAAAATTCACATGTGCTCCCTCTCCTTTGTTGCAGGAGGAAGCGTTTTCTGCTGCAGGTCTGAGAAAGGATAGGCTGGCATGGAGAAAGAGGTAAGTAAAGAAAAACCACACTTTAAAACAGAAAAATTAAAAGGACTATTCCTAGCATTGCTATTTCGTAATATTATTCGTGGTGTGATGAGAGGGAAGTCAGCAGACGCGTAGGCTCCTTTATATCATTGACAAGTCAAGGGGATGATTAACGAGAGTACTAGACAATGTAATGGTAGGAGAAGGCCCACAGAAGTTAAACAAAAGTGCCTTCAGAATTTAGAGAATTCCCATGATCCATAGTAGGACCTCATTGTGCTTGTCTACTGTTTCTATTTTTGATTAGATTTATAAACACAGCACCACATATTTTCATGTGGCTCATAGCCCTAGGGCAGAGTGAGATTGACTGCGCTGAAACTGTGAGGCTTGTGAATTTCGGGCAAGGGATGGAGTGAAATAAGTAGTGTAATTGTTTTTGTGGAGTGACCGTGGGACCTCCTCTGTTCTGAATTACACATGGTTCAACCCTTTGACCTAACCAACCTCGGCAATGCCTGGTAGATCTCCTAAAGCTGTGCTGAAAGGTCCTATCAGTGACATGTTGGAACATTATCTGTCATGTGAGATGTGTGCCAACAACCATATTAAACTACATTAATTACTAGTGAGGCCATGTCTGTGACAATCTCAACTTCATTTAACCCATCATCATGTTAGTTATTGTTTAAACATGGAGTACAAATGGGGACAATTTATGAAATCAAAATGCATCACCAATGTTTTCTTTAATAAATTGTATGTTTTACTTTATTTCCCTTCTATTTCTTTTCCCCAGCATTTTTGTTCCTGTTATCAGCTTTGTAGCTTGAGTTTTTTGAGGGCTTTTATATTTTAAGATCAAGTAAGAAAAAGACTACTTAGTAACTAAATTAATATGTCAGTGAAATTGCTGTTTGTTTCAATGCAATTGTAAATAATACTACCATTGGCTGAAAACGCTGTGCTTGTTTTCTGTCAAGAAGCAAACACACTAAGGTAGTTTATATAAGGCTGGAAGATCACATGTGGGTTATTTGCTTGATGTACACCTTCAGCGCTTAACACTCCAGCTAGTGCGTCTCTACATGGCAATCCTTGCACACCTCTGGATCAGGACTGAGGCATGCATTTCTTTTTAATTCTCAGAGAACAATTTTCTCATAGGTCTGACCCTGTAGGTAGCGGAGTGTACTGTGAGTCCTCAAAAGGCAGTCCAGTATCTAGAAATTCAGAAGGATTCTTTGCACATGATTGTTTTCTGAAACAATTCTGAATTTTATAGGGGAAGAGGCAAAAACTCTCCTGCGTGCTCCTGCATGGGTGGTGTACAGGTTCAATCGTGCCTAGCTGCACCCAGTATTATATTAAACTAGACACACGGGGTTACATCTTCCACCTACACACTGAGCTGCTCTTTTTCAACAAGGTTTTTAGTTTAGCCTCATTCTCTAGTTAGAACAGGCTTAAACAAAGTGGTTATTTATGTATTTATTTATGTATTTATTTATTTATTTATTTACTTATTAACAGCTGCGGTGTCAGCTAAAAAATATGTTTGACCCTACCGAGTGTCATTCTCATTAGCAATGAAGAGTTTGCTCTCTGCAAAATCTAACATGGAGTGCTTAAAGCAGACAGGTGCAAATTACAAGCTGTTTCTCTTTGGCTGCCGTCCCTTAAATAGGCAAAGTATTAGGCTAGGAGAAGGGAAAAGGTTCCAACTCCAGCTGCATAAAGGAAAGTGTTAACAGGGACTTAGCAGCTGGTTGCAAGAATTAAATGCAGTAAATACCAACTAATGCATTTGTGTGTATGTGTTTCACAGAGGAATATGTTTTTAGTAAGACTTCATCCCTTTTTATGCAAGAGGATCATTTTTTGAAAACTGTGCTCTGCTTTATGTTGAAAGGCTAGTGTTCTTGCTGACGTGAATGAGAACATACCTGTTCCTGTTTACCATCATTACACTCCTTAAAGCATTTCAGGCATTATTAGGTTCTTGGAGCCCTACCAGATTGACAATATTTCCAGCTACTTCTCTTTTGCCTGTATTCAAACAAGGCCCCAAAGGAAAGAAAACCCACAAAACCGAAACAACCATCCCACAAACAAAACCATAGATGAATCTGCTGAGCTAGTTTGCTGATGTTAGAAACAGTTGTTCATATTAGGAACACCTAATTTAATTTCATGAAAGAGACATAACATGCCAGTATGTGTATGAATCTAAGGTATGCATTTCCTAAAAGGAACTAAAACTCTGTCATTCCAAAGTTGCTCTTCTTTTTGACTTCCAGCTTGCATGGGGACTGCTGTCTGGAAGCAGTAACTTTAACTTTAACTCTAAGGCTGCTGATGAGGTCTGTCTGTGTGATCTTCGTAAGCAGATAAGGGTAGGGAGACAGCTCAGAGCAGAGCTTGTTTACAGCAGGACAGAAGAAAACAGCTAGACATAAATGAGGGCTGACGGTTTCATGAAGCACAATTGGTTGATCACAGATTCAATATGACTGCCCTGAACTGAGCGATGATCCGTACAGTATGCAAAATTCACTTTCTTGCTGGTCTGTGCCCACCAGCCTTCCAGCAGCTTTCCCAGAGCCCCTCAGCCACGGCTTTGAGTGGAACCAGAGCTGAACGCAGCATTGTTGTACCCAATTCCTTTTGACAACAATCACATTCTTTTAAAAACTTCATAGGTTTTAGTTGTCACTGGTTATAAATGAGGGTTTTTTTCCTTGCTGTTGCTGCTGCTGCTGCTGTTGCGGAGCTTGCTGCTCTCCTGCAGACCTGAGTATGGCGGGTTCTGGTACTCCCGGTTTTCCTTTGTTTCAGTTGGTATCAGAAAGCAGGCGGTGCGTTTTAATGACGATGGCATGCAAAAAGGCATTTAAAGGTTTGGGTCACTTTTTGAATGACATGGTGATTAGTTTGCACTGTGCTCAGACACTTCTAACTCCCCTTGTCTTTGCTGTAATACAGCACAATCAAGGTAAAAAGACATTTTTTTGGAACAAAAAAGTTAAAAGCCAAGACTTTTTGTTTTTCACCAGCTGTAGTGGAGTTTTGAGATAGGACGAATTGCTAGCTATCAGCAGCAGCATCACCCTTCATACTTGACTTTACAAGCAAAGGACATCCCCTTTCTATGTGCTGGTTGTGCATGGACAGGTCTGATGTGCATTGTTTGTGGATGTAAGTTGGACCAACTCCACCACAAGTGTAACGCCTTTGTATTACCTGAGGCTCTGGCCTCAAGTTGTGTAACTTTGCTTTTTTGTAGGAAAGCTTGTTTATGTTTATTTTTGGATAATGTTCTATAATTAGAATGGCAACTTTCTCTACGGATGTGCATTCATGTGCATTTGTCTAGGTGTGCTGACACAACTGGACTTTGCCTGCAAATATGGCAAGTGGTCACTGAAAAAGTTTTGTTTTAATTTGCTATTGGAAACCATGTAAATTGATTAAAGAACAATTGCTTTAGACACAAATTTGCATAAATACATAAATTAACTAGTAGTGACTAATGATAAAATCAATATAAAATGCCACTTGGTAATTTCCTGCCGATTCTCTGATGGGAAGGCAAAGTATCATAAGGGCAGAGGAGCTGGAGAAGGAAACCTGAAATGAAGTGTGTGTGTGTGTAAGAGTGTAATTCGCACTACTTAAAAGTACTTATGTGTAAAAGAGAGAAGGATGAGGAATTTGTCTGGAGATAGGTATGAAAGGAAAATGTCTTCTAATTTCCTCTGAAGCACAAAGTGACAAGAACATGTGTGGATTACACAAAGGCTGCCACTGAAATACTCCGTTATTCAGCTATGTTGAGAAGTAACCCTGGAAGAATTCCTCTCTGCTGTTGAAAATCAGGTGTTGCTTTCAGTCTAAAAATATGAACTCATGAAAAGTGCCTTTTGAAAACCTGATCACATTAAAGGACAAATGCATCATTTATTTGTAAAGGAGTCATGAGCCTGTTACATCAACTACTTAAAAAACCCGATTTGTGTTTGAGTGAGTGAAGTGCCAAAGAGTGTAGTCTATTCTGCCCCTGAAAAAACAAAATTTGGTGCTAACTATACTGAATACTTAAAAAGAAATAAAAAAAAACAAAGAAAAAAATACCCCCAAACCAAAACAACCCCCAAACCCCCCAACAACAAAAACAAACCCCCCAAAACCGCAACATACACAAACAAAAACGCAGTTCAAAACATCAAAACCCACTATGCATCTTTATTAGATATAGAGGAAAAGGAATATTTTTTTTCCTTCTTCTTGCTCTGAAGGGAGCTTATGCATTTTACAGACTATAGCAATTGAAAGTTGACTATGACCAATATAGCCTTCAACTGGTTTTGCTAGGGAAATCTGACATGCAGAAGGAATACATAGAATGTAATGCAGATCATCTTAAGTCCATTAAAGTTACGGATGTGTACCGATTTACACCAGTTGAAACTTTGTCTCAGAATTTTTGTTTAGATGTTGTTTTCCTCAGCCATTAACATAAAGTTCAAGGTTTTATGTGGTGATTATACACAGAATAATAAGAATACTTATCACACAGCAGTGTTACAAATACTTCTAGAATCTTTGAAACTGATTCAATTAAAATTTTATAGTATGCAGGAATGATTTAATATTGCAAAAAAAGATACAATTCTAAAGATACTGAGCTAATATGTGTTTTTGAAAGATTTTTCAGTTGTGAAAAAATCAGAAACAGTAGGGTGAATTTCTAAACCTATTGAACTCCTGTCAAAATTATCATTAAATTCAGCTGTGCTGCATGTGGCTTGTAGGAATTATTTCTGTTACAGTATTTGTTTATTATAGCTTTCAGAATGTGTCTGGTCTTTTTTACACATATTTGCTTTTTGTAGAGTAATAGTCTTAATTTAGAGGAAGTCCACTGTTTTCAGAATAACATATATGTGTGTGTGCATATATACATGTGTATATATGAGATATTAATATCTATATTAATCTATCAGTGGTATGGCTCAGTTATTTTTGACAGATTTATTGATTGTGTCTGCTGCAAGTGCTGGTTTTTTTACTGGAAATTGACACCCACAATCAAATGGGAAAAATGGATGCTGTAAAAATTGCAATTTCTCAATGATTCTTGTAATTAATCCATTTGTATTGACAATTTCCAGGAGCTATGTCTCCAGGAGTGGTCTTTATCACTGGACAATTAAGCAACTGTCTTGAAAAATAATGCTGTTTTTGGAAACTGCTATGTGACATTCGAAAATAAATGGGTCTGAACTGTTTTCTTACTTTGGTTTTGGCTTTGATTAATACTTCCAGATGTGCTTTGTTTTAGGTAATCTTTGCCTGCGTTGACTGTTAACATCTGCTATAGGGGTCTGTAGCTGTGCACGAGCCCAGGTGTGACTCCATTGCTAGCGCTGCTCGAGGTATTATACAAAAACAATGTTTAGCGCTTGGGCCTAGTAATAGTAGTAACGTGACCATATATTTTTTGAGCCTTGCTTTGCCATAGGAATTAACATGGAATTTGTCAGAGTTTAGATCCTCCAAGGTCTCCTGCTATTTGTTTTCACTGTAACCATTGTTGGCATCTAATATTAAATGAACTTTTAACTGTTGTAATGGGTCTTTCTTCCCCTCTCCCCTGGACTGCGACTTCTCTTTTGTGATATCTTGTTGTAAATTGTTTTGGGGTTATTTTTATTCTATTGCCTCATACAAAAAGGTAGAGCTCATTCATTTTTAACTGCTCTGTGGTGAACAAATACACTGGTTATGTAAGCAGACCTAGAAAATAAGAGAATGGGGGATGTCAGGGAAGTCTGTCTATAAATATGCTGCACAAACAAACTTTTCTAACTGAAGTGCTACAGTTCCGCAAGTGAAATAAAGCAGTTGCTGTTGAATGCATACTGTAAAGACAAGTCTTTTAATGTTCTTTGTTTGTTGAGGTTTCTTTGCATTAATTAAAATTGGGAAAAAACCATAGTATTTTACTGTGACCTTCATTTGGCATTTATTTTAACTTTTCTTCTATTTTATTTAATTCTTCCACTTCTGTTGTTCAATTAGTGTTTGACCCCTTTAGCAGAGATGTAAATTAAATGACATTTCAATGCCATCCCATATTTAAAATACTGTGTTAGTTGTGGATCATAAAGGATGATCTTCGTTCTTTAGCTAATTTATTCATTTAACAATTTCCCTCCAGAAGTTCCAGCAGAAGGCTCTGAAGCAAACTAAGCAGAAGAAATCCAAGTCGGCTGAATTTCTGATGGGTGAGCCTTGCTTGATGAGTTATTGCTCATAATTTGTGTAAGGATTAATTAACTAATTACAGACAAATGGCTGTGGGCGAAATTTTGCTCTTGCTTGTCAGGGTGCAATTTGTAATTATTTTAATCATTTATTCTTTTTTTTTTTTTTTTTTTTTGAGTTAATTTTAACCTAATTCTGTTTTGGCGACATTTGAGGACGATACACTTGAGTCTTTCAGCAAAGGAATTACTAGAAGGAATTTTCTGCTTGTCATTGAAATACACTTTGCCATAATGTGCTCTTCTGACCTCCTTGTTTTGTACAGTGAAAGAAGAGAGAGCAGCAACAGAAGGCATTGAAAATCCAGCTTTTAACATCAGCAGCACAGATCTTTCAGCGTATCAACCTTCAGAAGAGAAAGTTATTAGACATGACAAGCCAGATAGCACCCTTGCAGCTCACCAACAAAAACTCGGGCTGCAAGCCCATGCTGAACCAAGAGGTGAGACATCAAACCTTATTAGCCTCAAATGAAGTGATAGCGGTTGTGTTCCCAATCCAACCTGTGCACTCCATGGCCTGCGCCAGCCATTCCTGTCCTGACGTGTCAAAGCAGGTGCCCCTGCAAATCCTGGATGGGAAACCCAAAATACTGCTGAAAGCATTGGCTGTCTAAATATTTAGAGACCTGGGCTCCGTCTCCATGCTCAAATGACTCTCTGTAATGTGGTGCAGGTTGCGCAGGGCTCCCCACCAGCAAGGGGGAGCGCAGGGAGCAGACTTTCATGGCAATGCTTCCCTGTAATTTGTGTTAGGTTGGGTTTTAGAGTCACCGCAGCTGGTCCAAGCATACAGATGCTGCTCCCTCGCTGGCTCCCTCTCACTGAGTAGTTTTAAACAGCTTACAGATCCATGATTCATTGTGGTCCTTAGGTCTCCCATATGCCCTCAGTCAATCAGCATCTTGTCTCTGCTTCATCTTTGATTGTTTTTTTCAGCCAGTGCTGCTCAGATGCTTGAAGCAGAGAGTCCTGTTCGCTTCGCTTCTCTAGGGGAATGATCCTGGCTTTTAAGCTTAGCTTTGATGCAGCACCCAAAAGAGTCACTGCCTCAGGAAGTAATTTATGTTTATTATTTAGGTTTATTCAAACAAACTGTAAGGATCTTCACTGATGTTAGTTTTCCTTTTGCAGAGGTTTGATATCTTTTAACCTATTATTTAATTACTCCATTTTGAATTATGATTACTGCTGAATATTATGACAAATGGTTACTTTTACTTAATAATCCTGTGAGGAAGAAGATGAGGAAAAGAATTTAAAGGTATCTTGTGAACTATATAAAGGAAAATCTTCGGCCAAGATTTAACGTAAAAGCAAAAATGTTTGAAATCAGACTCAAAATCTTCCCTAAATACCCATTAAAAAAAATGTACCTTATTGGACTATGTGGTCTCATTAATTTCAAGTGAACTGTGTGCATCCATGAATATATAAATGTACATTTGAGGCCCAAGACCTTCCAAGGTGCTAAAGTAACTGGTATGGCTTTGAAAAGTGCTGATCACCCAGCATTTCCCGTTAAACTTGCAAGCCAAAGGGCGATGCTGCTTGCTCAGCACCCTTGTGTGCCAGCCGAGGTATTTAAATGGGTAAGTGCAGGCTGATGAGCAGAACTTCGGGCATTCGCTTTTAAAACGCTCACCTTGTTATGTTAAGGTTTTTGTCCTTGCAGGACTGGAGAGTCCACAGCTCCTAATGGCCCCTTGCAAAATTAGGTTTGGCTTTCCATTTAGCCTTCATGTGACTGTGCAGCATCGCACAGAGCAGGAATTCTTCGTCTTTCCTTTGCAGCCTGTCAGAACAGTGATTAAGCAGACAAAGGGATTGATTGTTTTTTAATGAAATAGTCTATCTGGCAAAAAATGAAGTCAGGCTTGCTGGAGATTATCCATGCTTTCAGTCGCCTCTTCAGAAATTCATGAATAGTTCCCTCAAGAAAACAACACATTTTTTTAAAAGGTTGAAATGTGTTTTTAAACATTTTGATATTTCATCCTAAGTATCATTTTGTTCAAAAAACCTTAACTGAACATGATCTTTGTGAAAGGAGTAGGAACTGTTACATTTTGCCTGGAATGCAATGCTTTGATACACTGCTAAGTGTTTCTGTAATGGGAGAGGAAACTTGCCGAGAGTTGTAAAATTTTGTTTCCCGGCACTGCATCTCCCTCCTCAACCTTCTGTTCATCCAGTTAACCAAAAGATCGGTTATTCATGTAGCTCTGCCTCTAAGTCATGCCGCTATTAAAAAAAAAATAAAAAAATCATCCATTTATACCATCATAAAAAAGTCTAGATTGGAAGAGATCTGTAGAGCTCATCTGGTCCAACCTTGGATTAAATTATTCTTAGTCTAACTTATGTCAGGACTTTTTTGGCAGTCACAGGGGCCAGTTCAAATTTATCAAGGGCTGCTATTAAAACAACAGCTTCAAGCCTGTCCTGAAACCTGGATAAAAAATGAAGTAAACCTTCTGGTACCTCATGAGCTAGTTTTCCTTGTTCCCAAGTGTAACAATACTTCATTAAAGAGAGAAAGGGAAAAGCCAATTGCATAGGTAAATGCAGTATCACATGAATGTAGTGATGTGTAAATGGTCACATTTTACAGCCCTCAGTGAAGACTAGGTCTACAGGTAGCTTACCCCTTCACGTAGCAATCTGTTTTGGTTTGGGACCACCAGAGCCTAAAGGATTGGTTCCTTGAGCCTTCCTTCACTTTGCTCCATGTTCATAGCCGCTTCGCATAGCTGCTGTCATTTCAACTCATAGCAAAAACACACATTGTGTTGAAAACTACCACCATCCTCTAGCACAGGGGAAACTCTTCTGCAGCTTCCTGTCCTGACGCTTGGCTCTCAGGAGCCACTGTGCAGTTTCACAGGAGAGATTTTAGCACAGAAGTCTCCTTTTTCTCCCCTAGGAGGCAAGACTTGCATCCCACACTGGAAGCTATTTCTCTAGAAGGGGGTGCCCACACACTCTGGCATGGCTTGTTGCCCCAAACTTTGCTATGCCAGTAAAATGACAATCCTTTTGACACTTCACGTCAGGCTTCGTTACCTTAAGGGAAATGCCTGCCAAGCACAACAGCACAGCCTGTGTAAAGTAAACATGTTTTAGGCCCCTCCACTGCTCTCTTTCACTTTTCTCCCCTTTACTTCCCCAGATGCCAATAAAATACTAATCCTTTTGCGGTTTCCTCCCCTCCACAACCATTGAGTGCTCTTCCAGCTCTCAGCTCCCAGGCTTAGGTTTGGTTACTTACTCAAAGGGGAATGGCATTTGTCAGTTCTAATGCTTGGTGTTAGACTGTACAATTTAAAACCATTTATAACCTTAAGCACAATTATTTAATCGCAGCATTTAGCAGATTATAGGTTGAAAACACTATATAAACATCGGGCTGGATTTTCAGGCTGTGCACTTGAAGGCAGTACATGGAGATGGCAATGCCTTTCCATAATCTTTCCACCCATCGCCCATGTTGTTAATGGCAGCAAATAGTAGCTACAGGGGTTGCTATTATTTCCTCCATCTTGCAACAGTGTCACAGCCTGTTCCTCTGTCAGTAATTACTGGAGGGAAGCGTTCTCTAGAAAAACCTGCCCCTACTGTTGAGATGCCTTCCCACATACCTCCGTGCGAAGGATACTGGGAAGGAGTGTGAATAGTCAGCTGCATGTTCAAGACAACCTTAAAACTTGTTCCTGGAATTTGGCTATGTGTGCACAGGAGGCTGCTCTGCAGAACACACATCACTTGGAGATTAAATAACCAGTGCAGAAGTCCATGATATTGCAACTTGCCAGCATCTGCCCCTAAACAGCTTAATTTGCAGGTATGTTTGTGCTATATTGACTTTTCCATTCTCTTTCCTCTGGTAACAGAACATTTCCTGAAAAGGAGAGTTTGTGAACTGATTCTTGTTTTCAAGAAAATGACTAAATCTTTCCAGTATTTTTTTTTTCAGAGGCTTTTTCACTTTTCAAACCAGATTGGTGGGGACTATTCTTGCGACTCAAAGTGCAAGGCTCCTGCATCCTTTGCTTGTGGGGAAACTGAGGCAGAGCATGAGGCCTTATCTGCAGTCACCCTGCAGGCTTGTGATGGAAATACAAATAAAATCTCAGATCCCTAGTCCATTGCTTTGTTTGTTAGGCCATTCTGTGTCTCACACTGTTGTATTTCCCATGATGGACAAAATTCAAAATTTTATCATCATCAATAGACTGCTGTTCAGGAATAGGCCATTGAGTAAGTCTTTCTGCTATATGATTTCCATCATTGCTTTTATATGGTGAAGACCTGGTACTGCTGTTAAATGTTGTAGGGACACAGGGGAACCGGCTGACTATTTATTCAGATTAATCTTCTAATTTTCAGCCAGCTAATTGGTTGCAGCTTCTTCTACCTTATTTTCTCTTCTTGATTCTATGCTGACTCTTTGATGATTGCTTCTGTCACCTTCATTTCTTTCACATATTGCTTGTGAAATTAATGTCATCTAGCAGCGGCCTTGTCTTTGCCAAACTGTGCAGCTTATTTGTTTCTGAAAGTACTGAGAGTTTCCTCGTGACTAAATCCAACCAACTCTTCTGATTTCTTGCCCTCAGCAAATATTGAATTTGCCAGAGATTTTCATGTTGGCCATCCCAATGGGAGCTCTAATAGACGAATTTCCCTGGGAAAAATATTTGGGGTTAGATAACCCAAACCTGGGGTGACAGGAACCTATGTCCACCTGTTTCTCAATTGAGAGGTGCCTGATCTTAAGGTGAGCCAATATTGGTTTTTCTCTTTTCTCCAGAGGGGTTTAAGCCCAAAATGCTTTGTAGAGTGCCCTAATATTCAGGCTGCCTTGGTAAAGTCTCTTCCCAGCAAAGGACTTCCAGCAAACTGTCATGATGGAAGCACCAAACCTCCAGGAGTGTGCCGTCTTTGTCTGATGGTAAAATATGAGGGCAGTTGCTTAACCTCAGATGGATGATGTATGTCACTAGCAATCCCTTAATAGAGGACTACTGTACTTAACATTTTGTCGTAGACCTGTAAAGTAAATGTTAATCTATTTTAGCATTCAATATATTTTGTCCTCAGCTGCTGTGATCAGAGGATGTGCAAGTGACTTATATCAGTTTGTACTATTTAGCATCCACCATAGCCACAGAGCTATACAGATTTGATCCAACTAATCCTGAGAAGAGCCCTGTGGGATGGCACTGTTCACATTTCTACAAGATAGGTAAAATTTCCAGCCTGACCATACAGAAGGAATATATGTCAGAACAAATTAGACTGTGATTTTTCTGGGGTGTTGGCCATGCATGCAAGCTGCAGAATCCAGGTACCGGGCTTTTTGAGCATCCTCCCACTATGTGGTCTGCCTTGCACCTGGTGGTTGCATAGACACCTTTGGAGACTGTGATGCTCTGTTGTTTTTGCATTGAAGATGAAAGAAAGGCTAATTGTGTTCTCCTGTATCCTGCCCACTTGTACAAAGGCTAGAGGCAATCTGACCCTAAATGTTGATAATTCAAGTTAAAATTGTCTCCAGATGACAAGAAGCACTCATTTTATTTCCCTATCATCCCCAATACACAAATCTTTTTTTCAAAAATAGATTATCTCCTAAAATCAAAAGCTCTAATTAATTCTACCATTTCATCTGCAACAGGCGCTGTTAACATCTCACATCATGCTCCAATAAATTTGCCCACAGAGATTAACAACTTTTGAGGGGAAAAAAAAAAAAAGGAAGGAAAGAAATCTCTTCTGATTGAAGACTAGAAACTATTCTTCTAATTAGCCCAGGTACAACATGGCATTAACATGTCTATACTGCTTCTGGGAGCAAATTACTGTCTTTACATGATGCTCTGCTGCACCACCTCCTAGCTGCAGAGCTAAGTTGGATGTATCTAACACAGTGCTGTGTGTGTCCTACAGGGAAAATCGCATTGTAAAATAGAGCAGTTCTGCTCCTTATCAAAAGCCAGAGTAGAGAGAAGCCTTTGCTAAGGAACGGTTACCGTTGCAGGTAGTTCAAATGTGACAGGGCATTATAAGCCCTTTCTTGCTCAAGAGTGTAATTGGGTGAGGACCTTGAATATGCAGACAAAAATAGGGCTTTGTGAAGGAGCCATGTGGGATATCAACTTGACAAAAACACATCAGCAGGTGCATTGAATTCAGTCTGTTTACAGAGAACTGGAGGCTGAAGCTTTTTGAATATGGTCTAATTTTATTCCAAAGAGATGGTAGGTACCCACTGGAGAGACAGTAAGCGCAGATGAAAAAACACGCATCTGCTGGAAACTCATGTTTTTGCTGCACATGAAGGAAATGGGAGCTTGTGGCACTGGCTATTTGTGTTGGACAAAATTATTTACATAAAGGACAGGACCAGAAACATGAATCAAAACCATGCCCTTTTTTCTTAAGCAATGGCAAAGTTTATATCTAATAATTCAAGTTCTATGTATGTGGTTCCATGCTTTCTGATTCCACCAGGGACTTGAAATGGAAATGCCAAACCTGGTATGCAGAGCATGATGGATCACCATGTATACATAGGAATAAAAGGGTTGTCATTGGGAGTAATTTTGCGTTGAATTACACAATGTGTAATCCAATTGAAATCAGCAGAACGGCACAAGGTGTAATGTAGTGTGCAAAACTTGATCCATTGCATGCAATTTCAACAACAGGGATACTGTAGTACTCATCTAAGTAATGTGCTAAAATTGAATTTGTGAAAGGTAGGGGGAGAAGAATTGTGAAGAACGGATGCGTTCTATAATTGGGAAATACTTTTTCAGAAGGTGACGGAATATATATTTTTAAGGCTAATTTACTACACTTGGAAGTGTTTTGCTTCATAACAGTGCCGTTGGACCCTCGAAATTCGGCACGTTCCCTTGCTGGAACAGTGTGGGACCAGCCAAGCCTGCCAGCCTGCAAGCACTCAGTATCCATTTTCTCCATTGAAGTGTGTCACATTTTATCTAATAGCGTTCCTAAATGAACTCCGTCAGCGTCGGTAAATCTTTTACTCACGCCTTCGACCAACAGCGTTTCCCCAGGAAAAGCAGCAGATCTCACACTGGCATCCCTTGGCACAGTGCCCTCTGTTGCCTGCAGGGGAAAAAAAAAAAAAAAATTCCCATGCTGTACCTTTGCTTAAACAGCAACAAATGTGGTAAGTTTTCCAAGAGTAGAGTCGGGGTGGGGGGTTTGGAAAAGTGGGTGTTGTGAGTGTGGTGCAGCATTTTTCAAGTGTCTGGGAAGGCGCAGCACAGTCTGTGCTGCTCAGGCTCATGAATGGCTCCTTTGCCAGTGTCCTGTCAAAGCTGACAAGTGAGTTTATTCAAGGCTTGCAATGTAAACATAAGACACAGTTACGTGGTTTACTTATAACCTATGATCTCCACTGAGTATAAGGAAAATGACATATGATACCTTTAAAACTTTTTAAAAATTGAGAAGTTACCTGGTGATGGTAGTATTTAGCAAACTGTGTTTTCAAGATACAATCGGCAGTCTAGTCACTTTCTTAATGCTCTTCGGTTTGAGGATGCCATTAATGTGCAATTTTTCATTGAATTCTGCTTGGTAATCACGAAAATCTGAAGCTTTATGTAAAACACTCTACCTGCCCATATGTTTCGTGATAATCTGGAATATTTTCATGCTTCCTAGGAATCTCATTTTAGATCTACATCTAAAATAATATAGATAACATTTATCTGTATTGATAATATTAATGATAATGTCAGATGTGAACCTAAAATGGTAATAATATGTCTTAATGAAGGCATTCAGCTTTCATATGTAACCTAGATCAGCCTATATAAATTTAATTAAAAGCATTTGTAACGGCCATGAGCTGAGGTAAACATAACAGATATCATGGTTCAGTAATGACAGTTGAAAATCTGAATTAAAAGTACAACTTCTGGTTAACAAATAATAATTCTCTATTTTTCTTTTCTTGCCAAAATGAGAATGGGGAGTTAACATTGTTTTGTGGATTACATATCAATTCACTGTGTTCTTCAAGTTTTATTTTTAACATCTTCGTAATATTTAGATGTGAGTAAATCTAGCAACACAAAATTTCAGAATAAAAACTGAAAATGTTTTCTTACGAAAGTTTCAAACTTTCCTGAATTATTTTCCAGTTTTAAATCATTGTTTAAATCAACTGAGAACCTATAAATTCAGTTTTTCACTGTCCAGGAATTCTGTTTATGCAGTTTGGGTTGATGAGTTTTGTTTTTCTTCACTTCTGCATTCTGTGAGATTTTTTTTTTAAGGGGGCAGGCTTCTTTCTTCTCTCTTATGCTTTAAATGATATTAAAATATTTTTTATTAGATTTTTTTTCCCAAAGCTCAAATTAGAAGCGAAGACCTGTATCTGCAAACAAGCAACTTGCAGATATCAGGCTTTGTCAATGTAGGTACTGAATCATTAAAACAGGTGAGCAGGAGTGCTAGTCACAAGACCCACCATGTCTTGAGGAAGGGTGAATAAGTGAAGAAGTTGGAAATGCAGGAGATGGGACCCTTCTCTCCCCTTCCTCCTGATCCAAAGTCCTAATTCTTGCTGGTGAAGATGTGGGCACCTGTCTTAGAGAGGATTCAAATCTGACTCCAGGATGCTGATGTGGTTCATATGGTCACATACGCCTTCTCAGAAAGAAACTGGGAAATAAGCTAGCACAGAATCCTATACTTGGGCTGCCCAAAGGGCCATATCTGCAAAGTAAAATGAAAAGTATCCCCAGGGAAATAAGTTCAATTCTCTTCAATGGAGACAGTGAGTATTTACCACGGTGTTCACTAACAGGAATTGCTGCTGAAATCAATGCTTTAAGACAGTTGTGTGGAGAGGAGGACTACTCTTTTCCATTCCTGGCTGCATCACTAAGTTTCAAATACACTTTGGGTCAAAACACTGTCTTGGACTGGCATTTCATCTTTCCAAGATGCCTCTGTCTTAGTCTATCTTATGCAAAAACCTTTTAAGAGTTGCCTTAGTAATGCCCAATAATGTTCTACCAAGTCATTGGTAGAGATGTGTTGTCCACTCTGCTGCCTGAAAAGGGAGAGCTGTTACTTAGTAAGGCAAGCTTGCTCAGACCATAATCTGCATTCTGTCTTCTAATGAAAGCTGCCTCATGCCAAAAGTTTTGCTTTTATCCCTAAGACCCAGCATCACTCTGAACTCAAGCACCAGTAAAAGCTTATTCAAACTTTTAGTAATCAGTCACCTGGCTATTAATTCCTTCACTTTTACATGGGTAGGGAAGCACTTAACAAATCCACCAGAGTTTGGTCTAGTCTTTCATTAAATCTAGATCAATAGTACAATATGAATGGAATAATTGCCTGTTACGCAAATTCCATGCTGTACCCTTGATGTGATATTGATACGGGCTACCTGATCTCTTTGTGGAGTAGAAGATATTGTAGAAATGCAGCTTAGTCATGCAATTTCTGTGGTATTCTCAGGACATAGGCTGTATAATTGACTACAGACATCTTAGCTTAAAAACCATCTTAGAGTTTCATCCAGTCCTAGTAATACGTGTGCAGTCCCATGGGCTGCATCCAAGGATTATGCTAATTTTATTAGCAACTCCTTTTGTTTTAATTAAACTATAAATTCCCACCTGGTCACTGTTGTGCCAACACCCTTCTTTCCATTTTTATTTGAATTTATAGATAATCTGTAGTTTTGTCCTTCAGTTCTGATTTCTTGAATTATTCATTGTGTTTTCCACATGAAATAACACAAATTTGAGGGGTCAATAGAGTTTCAAATTGAGTTAACAGGTTTGAGCAAACCTCTGGATCAAAGCAAAGACCTAAGTTTCTAAAGTTGGCCAAGTCTTTGTAGGAGCAGGTATTCAAAATGACTTGCTGTTTGAAAGCATCAAGCTATACACTGCTGTTCAAAATAACTGCAAGCAAGCTCTGTATTAACATTTACTGTGTTTATACCACAAAGCAGAGAGATGTGAATTCCTTAGTGGACTGTTAATTTACATGTTATATACTTTCAAATATTTCCAAAAGCAAATGTGAAATGATTAGTAATCCATTCACATGCTCACAAAATGTTATTAGCAAAATGCCTTGGGCAGTATGTCATGTTGACTAAAATTGGTAATTTTGCATTTGAAAAATAAAACAACTCCCCCTGCCCCCAACAAATCTTAGGACCTACCCAGAGCCCAGACCTCCTGGTCACACCAGTCCTCAAGGTGATGTTGAGCTCAGGGAGGGAGGGAAGACCAAAAAACCCCAAAGCAGTGATCGTCTAAGGTTTGCGGTGATTTCAACTCTTCAGAAAGCCTCAGTGAAAGTCTTCTGTGGAGTCCTGCATTTTAAAATGACTTCTTATCTATAAAATCACCACAAAGAGGTGATTCTGACATTTATCACTTATTCTGCCTATGTAGGTTTTAACATGTGTATGTTGTTTGGGAGAAATCAAACCTGGTTCTTTTTACTTCTGCATAACTTTCTGTCTCCAGCTGTGTGCGGTTTGGACAGAGCCAAAGCCCTGGACAAAATATCTTATATTCCTCAAAAAAGCGTTGAAGCTGTGGATGTGGTCTACCTGGACTTT
>NW_009638126.1:0-920 GCF_000690535.1 Cariama cristata | reverse complement strand
TTTACAATAAAGCAAGATTTTTTTTTTTAATGTGAGGATCCAAAGTAATCATCAGTCTTACAGTTAATAAAATGGTTCAGTTCACGGTGTTCTCAACTCAGCCTGAAGGCTTGCTCTTGACAAAGTGGTGTGGGTTAACCCCAGTAGTCAAAGCCTGATGCAGCTGCTTGCTTTCCCCGCTTCCTCCTCCTTTAAGTGGGATGAGGGAGAGAATCTGTAGGTCGTGGGCTGAGGGAGAGAAACTGAAGGTCAAAGTGAGAAAACTTGTGGGCTGAGATAAAGACAGTTTAATAGGTAAAGCAAAAGCCACATGCACAAGTAAAGCAAAATAAGGAATTCATTTGCTGCTTCCCATCGGCAGGCAGGTGTTCAGCCATCTCCAGGACAGCAGGGTTTCAGCACACATAACGGTTACTTAGGAAGACGAATGCCATAACTCTGAACCTCTCCCTCTTCCTCCCTCCTGGAGCTTTTATTGCTAAGCATTACGTCATATGGTATGGGATATCCCTTGGGTCAGTTGGGATCAGCTGTCCCAACTGTGTCCCCCCCCAACTTCTTGTACACTTCTTGTGCTGGTGAGGCAGCGTGAGAAGCAGGAAAGGCCTTGATGCTGTGCAAGCACTGCTCACTAGTAAGTAAACATTCCTATGCAATGTTGTTTTCAGAACAAATCCAAAGCATAGCCCCATAACAGGTACTATGAAGAAAATTAATTCCATTCCAGGCAAAACCAGTAGACAAAGTTAATACTGCTGTCCGTCTGCATTTACCTGACTGAAGCTCAATCCTAAGCCTAATGAACATAGGTCAACCTTTGTTTTGGCAGTAAAACTTTATCACCTCTGTTAGAATTGTCTCTTTCAAGAACAGCTGGGTTGTGGAGACTCCAACACTTTGTTTTCCCATACTTAACCTAA
>NW_009638125.1:0-499 GCF_000690535.1 Cariama cristata | reverse complement strand
AAAGCCGAGCCTTAGGGGAGGGTGAGGGTCTCCGCTTACCCGGCCTCTCATAAAAGTCTTCTCCATTCTAGCAAATAACCTTTATGTCCAGGGACTAGCAAAGTTTGCTTTCTCCCTCCAGGGTTAGTCGCAGCGGGAGCGAAAGAGAAAGCGACCGCTTGTAGGAGGTTCCCTCGGCATAATAACCTCGGAGGAGTTTAGGTCTAAAGACTAAAAGGCTCTATTTACTTTCACTGACAAGGAACAATCTAAGCAGATGTCCTTTGATGGGATTAGTTATGAATCCTTGAATCATGGGTAAATATGGGAAAATGATCCATTATTTTCCGCCAAAATCCTTCACTACTTTAGATTGGAAGGATGGGGTGGAGGATTGTTAGCAGCAAGGTCTCGACCTGTCTGTTTTTGCCGGGTTTAAAATGTATTTTTACAGTTTGTGCCGTGGAGCGTGACGGCGAAAGAAAATACAATTTTTAAAAAAAAAAAAAGCAAAAACCCA
>NW_009638124.1:393-672 GCF_000690535.1 Cariama cristata | reverse complement strand
CCCCTCACACGCGCGGGGGAGGAGTGGTTTCCACGGCGTCCCGCAGCGAAGGCCCCTTCCGCGCAGCCTTAACTTTCCCCCGCGGTCGGGAACACCTGCGTTTCCAGCGGGGGAAGCGAAACCCAGCCCCGGTTTCCAGCCACCATCCGTGCAAATCCCACCTCGGCAAGGGGGAACGGGAAGTTTTGGGGGAGCACGACTCACCCAGGACGTTCCCGACGAGCGCCACGATGAAGACGACGATGTAGCCGGCGATCCGCGCCCATTCGCACTCCTCGG
>NW_009638124.1:0-299 GCF_000690535.1 Cariama cristata | reverse complement strand
GTCGTCCAGTGCCTGCATGGAGGGGAACCATCCTCGGATTGAATCCCGGACATCCCTGGTAGTCGATGCGGGGGCTGGTGAAAAAACAACAACAACAACAACAAAAAAAACAAAAACAAAAACAAAACCCAAAACAAAACCCAACACAAAAAAACCAAGCCAAACCCTCTCAGAGCATCCGAGCTTTCTCCCGCCCGTCCATCGAGGCTTGTGGTTGCCAGTGCGAAAAGCGGGGTGTGGGGAGACAAATGACGCGGGAACTTACGGGAACCAATGCGGGAACAGGCTGGGGATCCACG
>NW_009638123.1:3739-22234 GCF_000690535.1 Cariama cristata | reverse complement strand
CCTGCAGGAACTGGGGCCTGCTGCTCACAGGGGTCTCCCCATTGCCCGCAACAGGACCCCAAACCCGGAGGGGCTCTGCCCTCTGCCCAGGCCCTGGGTTCCAGGATTTTGCACCTCGGTGGTCTTTCCCAGGGAAATGTGGGGTGGAGGCCTGCTCCGTCCCTCTGTGCTGCCCGGGAGCCGTGCCTTGGGCACTCACGCCCGGCCTCGGAGCTGTGCAGCTGTGGCGTGGGAGGGACTCTCAGACTCCCTCGTGGAGCAGAGCGCATCTCAGTGAGGGGGGCATTTTGTCACCTCGTGGGTACCCAGTTGCAATGATCCCAGAAGTGATGCAAAGGACGTGTTTAATGTGCTGTTTGCTTTTAAAAATACAACTTCAGTCTGTAGAAACACGTGGCAGGAGGCAGCCCCACCTCATCCGTGGTTCCCAGGGGACAGCTAGTAGGAGCGCTGCAGGTTTGCCACTGCTCTCATGCTCCCAGTTGCACTAGCTGGAGGAGGAAAACCGCTGGTTACAATTGTACCTCCTGAAGCTGCAGTCTTGAGATGCTCATTCGCACAGACTGAGGTTAGGCCAGTGAAGTTTCCCTCCACCGCACAGAAGAATAAAACAAATGCAACCTCGCTAGAACGTAAGGTGCCACCCTGGGGCGTTATTCTCTCTATTTAATGACAATTAAAAGCAGTTCACATATTTTCAGGCTGGCAGCTTCCTTACAGTGGTATGCACAGCAACATTTGTGCCTAACGTGACACAGCTGCACGCGGCAAGGAAGGCTGCAGACCTCTGCTTGTGGAATCAAGCCTGGATATGCAGATAGCCTTTATTACTCAGGATAGTCTTGTTACCTGTGACTGATAATAAGGGATCCTTGCACGAGAAAGGGTTGCGAGGTTCGACTTGGCTGATAGACATTTCCGTTTTAGGCACAGATCCTGGCATGTAAGGTGATACATTGAAATCTTGAGCAAAACAGGGTTTGCCCCATGTTTTTCCTCTTCATGGACTTGGGTGCTCTGCTAAGGAGAGCCAGTGCCCATCTGTGAGTGGCCACGCTCTGGCACACGTCCTGCCTGTCCCAGGGCTGCCCATGTCTGTAATGCGGTGATCGTGCCTGCTCTTGTGTCTGCCCGAGGATGGTGGTGATAGGTGCAGGGAGGTGGGGAATGGGCTCCCATTCTTCTTCGGGAGAAGCACAGCCTGCCACCAACTCATCCGAATATCCACAGCCGTGCTGGATGTGTCATATCAAGGGCCCCATAGATCAGAGCTCGGTGTTCAATGGACTGTAGCCTTCTCTAATGGTTTATGCAGCTGAGTGAGAGCTGTGAGACACGATTTTCACCACAGGGCTTTTAGATGGGGGTGGGGGAAATCATTCCTTTTTGGAGATGCTGTATGCCTTCCTCACTTGACTGTCTCATAGACCGTGTAGGTTGGAAAAGACCTTTAAGATCATTGAGTCCAACCGTTAACCTAGTACTACCAAGTCCATCACTAAACCATGTCCCTGAGCACCACGTCTACACATCTTTTAAATACCTGCAGGGATGGTGACGCCACCACTTCCCTGGGCAGCCTGTTCCAGTGCTTCACAACCCTTTCAGTGAAGAAATTTTTCCTAACATCCAATCTAAATCTCTCCTGGCGCAACTTGAGGCCATCTCCTCTCATCCTGTTGCTCATTTCTTGGGAGAAGAGATCGACCCCCACCTCGCTACAACCTCCTTTCAGGTAGTTGTGGAGAGCAATAAGGTCTTCCCTCAGCCTCCTTTTCTCCAGGCTAAACAACCCCAGTTCCCTCAGCTGCTCCTCATAAGACTTGTGCTCTAGACCCTTCACCCCATCTCTTCTAAAAGAGTCTCCTCCCATCTCTTCTAAAACTTGGAAGCCATGCGACTCACTCCCTGGGAATTTGCATTATTCCACATTTCTAGTACTCTTCCCTGGCTTGCCATTCTGCCTGTGTACACGAGACGTAGCGCCTGCAAGACTGGCTTGCATGTCTAAGCGAATAGAGCCTAAGCAGAATTAAAATAGAGGTAACTCGCTTCCTTAGAGAACATAAATGCTTGAAAATAATTGGATGCTAATTTTCACACTGAAAACCTGTGTAGGTTGCATTGTAAAAGTGAGACTATTTGCTGACCATCTGCCAGCCTACCTGAGTGAGAAGCTGAGCAGACGTGACTTGCATCTAACAGAGTTTCACTAGGATTTCTCTTTTTTCTTCTCACAGTTTCTGGCCAATATAATAAGACATTTACAGCTGGATTCTGCCACTCATCCTTGAGCAGTACCTTGTTCCGCAAATAATTCTTTCCTCACCAGCATGGCTTGAGGAGTGTCTGAAACCCTTTGCCCTGCAGCAGCTGGGAAGCACAAGTCATTATGGAGGCCCAGATCGTGGGGTTTTAAAGCACAGCCAGATCCTGACACAGCTTCCTAGAAGTATGGTTCAGAATAACTGAGAGCTGAATCAGTGCAGCTGATGTCAAGACCTGCAGTTTGGTTTATTTGGGCCTTATGTCAGTAAAACTCCAACAGGGCTAAATCCCAAATTCCTCATTCATTTTTATTATGGTGGTTAATACCTGTTTAGCCTTTATTTCCCATTCGTTTTCCAACTCAACAGCTGTGTGAGGACCCTTCATGTTTTGGACCCTCACAACTATAAAAGTCATAGATGCGCATTATTCTATACCACCCCTGCCAAGATCATCGTGAAAATTTGTACACTCGGAAACAAAATATAATTGGCAGTTCTTTAGTGTGCAGATTAATAACAATGACAGACATAAACAGTGTTTTATTTACCTGTCAAAAACATCTGAAACTGCTGCAGCTGTGGGCAAATTTGCAGGGCTGCATCACAGTTCCAAGAACAAAAGCCTTCATTATAAATTGACTGTTAGGGACTCTAAGCTTATTTACCCAGATAAAATGACAGCAAGTCTCCAAAAGATGTTTTAATCCTGTTTTGATTTTAAAAAAAATAATACAACAGCCCAAAAGGTTTCTTACTAATCTGGCTTCACAAGTAGGTTTTATTTAATATTTAATGCAAAACAAAATCAGTAGGGATTTTTACTTTACATTTATGATTGCCCAACACGCATGATACTTCAGGCTGCCGAATTGCTTATATCTTAAGCTCCTCATATTTGTTTGTGGCTCTTATGGGTAAGCTGATTCTTTCATTTAAAAATGTGCCGGGGACTGTAGGAACGAGTAAAGCTCATAATTGTAAAACTGTTCTGATCCTTGCATGTTACTCCAGAGGAACCAGTGATGCAGAAAGAGTGGATCTGATGGCCCGGTGATCACAGCATCTGGGCTCCCGTTTTGAGGGCACAAAGAGCAAGCTCTGCTCAGGTCTGGCAGTTGAAAGAGGCAACTGCTTTTATTGAAAATGAGGGCTTAACCTCATGAAAGCTGATGGGCTGAACTCTGAGCTTGGTAATAGTACTGCATTTCGGGGGCTTGCTTGGCATTTTCAAAGGTTTCACTGAGTGAGTGTCCTGCACCATTGTGTCAGCTAATTCTGAGACCATGTATTGAACAGCAAAGCTTTGGGGAGAAAGCAAGATGCTGGAGCATTTTCTTCTGCTTTGGTTAATGCTCAATGTTTGCAGAATTTTGTCTGCTTTCCTGGATCCCTGACGATGTTCTGCAAGAGAAAGCAACTAAGATGAGCTCCGTTCTCACAAATGTTTCACAGTGCTTGGTATGGATCCAAGTGGAAAGCAAGTCATGGAGAGTAGCAGGAAAAGACGGGTGAAAAGTCCCTTCACATCAGCAGATAACCTGTTTGCTCATGTCATAAGGAGTTAGCAGTACTGTGGAGTTCAGGATCTCAGAGGTGGTGCTAGCTGTGCTGAAAAGAAATAGGAAAGCATTCTTAAATGAAACTGAGATAATTTGGAAATCAGTATGTCTCAAGGATTGCTTGTTAGATTGTCACTTAGAGTGTGCGTACATCTTTTCTTACATGTCAGTTTCTGTCTGCTTTTCTCTATTTCTCTGTTCGGGGGGAAAAATGCTGTACAGATGGAGATTTGAAAAATCAGTGCAGATAGGATTGGTTGGTTAAGGAGGATCAGAGAGAAGAGACTATGGATTTTTTTGCCTGCAGGCTGTTAGCTTGGACTTAGCTTGGTATTCAATAGAAATGTTTGAAAATAGATTATTCTTCCCACCAAAGTCCCCTCCAGACTTTAGGGACACCAACTCATTAATATGAGAACATGAAAGCGTTCAAGGAAATGGGAAGGGAAGACAACTTATAATGGATATTCGGACATGCATTTCCATGTGATATGTAACTAGGCTGTGGAGCTCCTCGATGCAAGATGTTAGCAGGACAAAGAACTTGACTAAGTTTAATGAAGGATTGAAAAGCCGTGTGGTTATTAAGAATATCTAGAGTCATCGCAATTAATGATAACACTTCTGAAAGTAAAATTCATGCTTCAGGTCTGAAGCCAGTCTAGAGATCAGGGTAACACTGAAGAGGAGCAGAGCCCTGGGGCTGATGTCTAGCCCCACAGCTCGCCAGCTCCTTGTGCGTGGCCAGTGAGATCCACCTCTCCAGGTGCATATCTGGATTTCATGCATGTGTAGTGTAACGTCTTCAGCATGTAGGCACCTGCCGTGCCTAGGACCTTTCTAGAGCTAAGGTGACCCTAAATTACTCAGTCTGGACTAACGCGCCATTCTTGGGGGCCCTATGTAGGATCAGTGGATGGTTAGTACCGTTGAATGGCTGTTCATTAGCATGCGTTGCTTGAAAGAATCTCCACCCTGTTCCTGTTACTAATACAGGCACAGGCAAAAGCCATCATTAGCTTCCTGCCTGATAGTGTCTGCAGAGAACGCACGAACTAAGCCAGGAAATATTGCCACTCTACAGACTAGTCTCTCAGCAGCACAGAGGAGTGGAAGAAATCTCTAGGATGCTTGATTTCTGATTTACAACGTTGTAAGATCAAGGAGAATCAAGTACTTCTTTTCTGGAGTGAGACAAAGAGGAAAAGAGGTAGACTGTGGCAGAATTTAGGGCACGAACATGATAATGAATGAGTGGAAGAAGAAACAACTGTGTAACCAGCATCACAAGCATGTCCAAAGCCAGGGAAACCCGGGAAGGGGAATGCTGGTGTTTAGTGGGGTCTGTCCAAAGTGGTTGGACAATCAGGACACTGTTTTCAAACATGTCAAATCACATAATGATGGTGCAGGCTTTCCATCCATATCCTTTTCATAGGTGTGTTTCCACAGAAATAACTTCCTTTGTATTAGAAGGAGAATCATTCATTGGTCAGTTGGTCAGAATCATTCATTCAACAGCCAGTCCTGCTAAAACTGAAGACTAAGAGATGCTGGGATGCAGCCCTTTAGATTTCAATTTGTATATTGTCATTTATGACAGAAAGGAAAGAAAGATGCTTACTGTGCCATTCAGTCCACCTGTCTGTCTTCCCATCTTTGAATCTTAACACCTCTGTAGCTAACTCTACTGTTTCAGCTGTCCCAGGATCAAATCTATACTGTGCAGGCAGAACATTTTTGGCTTTGGCAAAAGCTTTGCTTGAGCCATCAACTGAATGGAGCCTAGGATGACATCTATTTTAGATTTAGACTCTGTTGCCACGGAGTTGATTGGCAAAGTTCCCATTAACTTCAACAGGAAAAGGGTAGGCATCCAGTAGCAGGGACTTGACCCTTGTATTTCAATAATGTTGTACACGCAGCAGGGTTTCTATAAATAATGGTGAAGGCCATTAATCCCATTGACTTTTAATTGCTCCAGGAGACAGGGTTTTCACCTCTTGTGCCTGCTGAAACTCTGATGCCTGACCCATTTATTTCAGTGCCACTAGCTAGCCTGAGGAGCAGTTTTTCTTTTCTTTCCTTTCACTTTTCCCCATATGGAAAGCTTCATGAAGGAACTTGTCTGTGTTTGTGTCACTGTTTCTTAAATATGCATTTCAGGCCATGGTTAACAGTGGCTGATGTCAGTTAGTGACAGAACAAGCAATGCAAAAGCATGTAGCTCCATTGTTTGCATCTGTAGAGTCACTGTTATTTCGACAAAGGCAACACTTGCTCCTGGAAGGGCTCTGTTCGTACAACACTGAATTGCACTCAGGTTGTCTTTCAAGCAAAAATTCATTCCCAGCAAGGGCCTCCTCTGTGGCAGCCTTTTGCTCACATTGGTGTTTTTCCATTCAAGTTTCGCCCAGTCCAGGAGTCAGAAATATGGTTGTGCCAAAAATCTATGATGCTGTATGTCCTATGTGTCTGCTGCATATGTTTTCATCACTCCTAGGCCTGGAGTAAGGTAATAAGATAGACTAAAATTGTTATTGGTCCGTATCTGTGGCCACCCCATCCCTTTTATTGATGAATGCTGAAGGAATAAAGCCATGTGATGGTGTTTGCTGTTAGAGTTTATGATCACCAGCCCTCCTCTAAACCTATTGGCTGATCTCAGCCAGATTTGGCAGAGAGTGGAGATCTGAAAGGCATTCAGCTCTTACGAGTTTCATGAAAACTAGCTGGATGACGAAGGGGAAGCCTAGAAACGTCCTGTTGTAGGAGAGATTATAGCATTGGCTGTGCTACACACTGTAGAGTCCATGCAGCACAGAGCTTCAGCTGGAGCAAAAGCTTTAACAGGAACGTGTATTCCATTAGACATTAAAAAAAAAAAAAAAAACAAACAAAAAACTACCAACATGATATGGTTTCCATGGGAAACCAGACTCAAATAATACTCACAGAACAGCTTGTTAACTTTTTATCTTTCTCCTTTTCCTTTGTTAATGAGGGTGACTTGCCTAAAATGAATTGCTTGATGCTGAAGACTTTCTTAGCTTTCCCCATCTTTTCACAACCAACCTTTTCTCCTTTTCTGATTTATAACGGGTTACAGTAGAACAGATTACGTTGTTGGAAGTGGAGAGTGATGAGTGATTACTTTCTTCTGGTGAGGAAAAAAACAACAAGACCTGGAAACTTATGTAGATAATAAATGGGCTGTCCCCATGCCCCTCTGTGAAAAGTGATGAGATAAGGCAAAATGTTGGTGGGCAGACTGGTTCCAGTGGCAGGCCCAGACCCTGAAACCCTCACACTTAATTTCTTCTGTTGTGTCATTTCTTCTTCTTTATGCTCTTTGGTGGTTTTCTCTCACTTCCTCTTCCTTCTCTTCTTCTTGGCCAAAGTCAATTGACAGATCAGACCTTGGTCCCACCCATCCTAACTGGCTCTTCTCTTCACAGGTTCTCCTATGGCCTATGTACCATCTTATCCAAGCACCCTCTTTTTACAGCTTGAGCACTGGTGGCATCACTCACAACAGGCGTACGAGTTTCACCTGCTTCCCTGGGTGGGATTGAGGGAAGGGATGGTACAGAATGGGAAAATTATAAGCAAAAATATGTTTTACATGTTGTTTTATTCTTTCCTACATCTGATGCCTTGTATTTGTTGGAGAAACCAGGCAGTGCTTGGGGAAAACTGTGTAAACTCCATGGAGGATGGGGTAGTTCATTCTTGAATGGATTCCTGAGAAAGTTTTGTCTCCTCTGTATAAGAACTTTGTAGGGAACTTCCATTGTGGTTGGAGAGTAGGACTGTCAGCTGTACTTTTTACATGGAGTCACAGACATTTTAGACTGTCAGGTCCACATACAAAACAACTTTTCAGAACAGGAGAGAGAAAATGAACTTGATATTCCACTAGCTTGGGAGGCCAAAGACTGCCACTGTCTTTGTGGTGTCCCATTGTGCCATGTTGCTTTTAGCAGAAGTTTACCAAGGGCTGCTTGGTTGACAGTGTGCTTATGTTTAAGGCAAGGCCATGAGGTCACCTTTTCCATGCAAAAAGTATGTGTCATTAGCTAAGAGATCCATGGAAGAAGCACCTTTAAAGTTTGTAGTGCATTGAGCACTTGGAGGTGTTTGCCCCCACTGGATGCATACAGTCCCGTAGCTGCAGCCTCTCTGAAGTCGTTCCCTGTGACTACCATCATAACCTCTGGTACTGTGTGGGTTTAGCTTCTGCTACTTAATCCATGAACTGATCATGCCCAAGCACTGGGCAGTGCCCAGGTCTCAAGAGATCTCTTAGTCCACCCATCCAAAATCCTGACAGAGGCTGATCTAACCAGTTCTTAAGGGTTATCATGGTTGGAGACTCCATCTTTCCTGCTGCAGCCCATTTGTTCTTGCCCTATCCATTAGGAGGACAGCAGATTATTTTTACCATTTCCTTTTTTCCAAGCAGTAAGTAATTGAAGTATTATCCAGTAGTTGCATGTAAATATAGCAAAAATTCATCCTATGAGGACTTCACAAGTTTAAGTGGCAACTGCAGCCCTGACAATCCCTGTTCTTATCTAGGCCAAACAATCCCAATTCTGCCTTAGCTCTTATGACATGTTTTCTAGACCTCTAATCATTCTTGGTGTTATCGTCTAGACTCTCACCAAATTGTCCATATTTTGCTTTAAATGCAGTGTCTAAAGTTGCAGACAGTTGTCCATCTGAGCCCTTGTCAGTGCTGAGCACTGCAGAAAGGTTTTGAAAGAATTCAAAACAGTTTAAGAGAAAACAGATGCCATCCATTCCAGGGTGATATTTGCCCTATTTATGTATTTATTTATTTATTGAACAGCAGAAGATTATTGATTGTTACTCAACTCATGATCCCATATAATCTCCATGTCCTTCGGAACTGCTTCCTGGCCAGTCCTCCTCCATCCTGGCTCTGTGCAGTTGGCATTACTGCCTTGGTGGAGGAGCTGTACCTGGCCCTACTGGATTGCATCCTTTTTTTCCCCAGTCCTCTCCTCTGCAGTAGCAGTCCTTTCCAGGTGGGCCTGCAGATGCAGTAAGCATTAACCCTATTGAATCTTCCATGTCATTAATGAGTTGAGCTCTTCTGCCTTGACTCCTGAGGAGAGTTGGGAAGAAAAGGCTGGAGGAGCAGCTGTGCTTTTCTTCAAGGATCCCTTGGCTGCCAGAGATGAGACTTATGGCTGGGGCTGGTCCTGTCACTGCTCACTTATAGCCATGTGGAGGAAGAGAGTATGGGTCCTCGTTGCTTCTGTTCAGGATCTGCTCTCTGCCCCCAATTAAAGCCAGTCTCAGCAAGGCTGAGTATGACCTTTCCTGACAGATGCAGGCCTCCAGCCAGTCCTGCCTGAAATGTTGCCCCCAACACCCATTTCTCTACTGCTTCTCCAACCACTTTGTCATTGATGGGGTGCCTCACATTTCCTCCACAATCCCCTAATAGGGTCCCACAAAGCTCCTTTCTCCTTGTCCTTCCCATCTTTCTCCAGCTTGTCCACTTCCTCCATTATGTCAGCCCTTAAGGCTGGCTCTGCAGGCTTGATTTTCTTCAGTCCAACCCCAGATCTCCTTCTGTCTCCCAGACATCTGTTACTGAATGCTTCAGCATCAGCTCAGATTTCTTGTATCCTGCATTTTACTCCTTGTCCATTTTTTTCTGCCAACCTCTTGTGCTAGCACTGTCACTCAGGGCATTAACCCTACCGTCAGCTTGAGCTTCTTTCCTCTCACTTCACAGCTGCGTATTCATGTTGTGCCCAGATCTTAATTTGCTTTCTTTTGGGTTGCACAGACACTTGCTCATATCCTTGTTTCTTGCCTTCATTTCTGTGATCCCTTCTTCTTCACCTTCCCAGCGCAAGCATTGCCCTGCTTCAGTTGAGTCAAAACTGAGGTGTGAAGATCACTTCTTTGACTGGTATTTTGATGGAAGAAGTCGTTTCCCTGAGAACTTCCATGTGCATCTCCCCTCCCATCAGTGTTCCCTTTCCTTACCTAGGTAGATCCTGTATAGTTTTTTACTCCAATTCCTGGTCTTTGGGAGAGCCATCCACCCTGTGGATGGATCTGATGAAGACATAACGTACAGCATTGGCACACAGGAATCCTGCTGATACTTCACCCACATCACATCAGCACCTACCCTGGCAATTTCATGCAGGCGGCAAAGTAAAGCTCAAAGGATGGTTTGCACTTTCTGCAAGTACAAGGCCATGGGCTAAGCCCGCCCCTCCAAACATCGCAGCACTTTTAGTCATGTCAGGTCTTCTTCTCAACCTGTCTGATATCCTGCGTGACCTTGCCCTGTCTGATGCATGAAGCACTTTCCCTTTCCGTTTCTCCTTGTTAAGTGCACTAGGACCTGTCAGGATTAAAGGTGCTGGAGAAGTACAAGCAGATATTCCAAGTGATATTAAAAGAACATTAAGACAGATCAGATCAGCATTCAAGAAAGGTAGATAATAATAAAATACTATATCAGAGAGAAATAGCAGTTAAGTAATTAAAGAAAGGGTTTGCACAAGAGGCAGAAGTAGAGTTATGGGTACTTCTGACCTCTAGATCATTCTTTATTTTAATAGTGTGGTAACCTTTAGAGGATGTCAGTATGTCAAGCATTGCACCAAGAAGTGAAGCAAAGGCTTTTCTTGCCCTAAAGAGTTCGCATTTTAGGACATAAAAACCCAACATTTCCTTAACATTGAAGAGAGGTGAATTCTTACAAGATTTAGGGCCAAAGGGGGTTATTGGGCTAGTCTAGCCTGAACCTCTCTATAATAGCAGTGAAATAAGTTCCTTCAATGAAATTCCTGCTTGAAGGTTAATAGCTGTGCAAGGACTGGTGAAGAAATAACCCATCTTGATTTTAAAATCTCCAACAATGGGAAATTGTTGCAGTGCCCAAGGAGAAAATCTGGGGAAACAGAGAACTGAAACTGTCTTTGCATATGAACTTTTGTCTTTTCTGTCACAGAAAGGACTGTGTACTGTGCGCAGCCTTAGAAACCAGCTTCAGAAACCCTTGGGCTGGCTGGCAGAGATTTCCCTCATGGAAAAAGTTCTGTGTTTGAAGACAGTTTTATTCCACATCAGATTAAAAGCAAGAAATTTTCAGCCTGGGAAAACATGCACGGGATTCAGCTAGTTAGGAAAAAACAGTTCATAGACTCCTCTGACATATGAGAGCAGAAGTGCTGTCACCTACATTTAACCCACATTTGGAAAATTTTCTTCATATACAGGATAGCTACATCATTTCTAAGAAAAACATTTCTACGGCCCCCATAGCCTGCAGTGAGGACTCCTACATAAAATCCAGCTTGCTAAGCTGCCATGACCTGGCCCAGCTGCCATCGTTATTCTCTTTCCCAGTCCTTATGGATTTATTTCTTGCCCTTCTTGAAGTCATATGAAAATCTGCAGGAGAGCTCCTGGCCTTCCCATCCTGCAGCTATTCAGGAGATTTCTTCTCTCACCTTTTTATTGGTGTTGTCAGACAAGAGCTTCATCTCTTTGGCCGTGTATTCAAGCATGTGATGCAAATGTCAGGTGAAGGTGACAATTCTGAGTGCTGTATCTCAAATCAAACAAAATCACACAACTCCAGAATAATTTAGGATGCAGGGACCTCCGGAGGTCATCTTGTCCAACCCCCTACTCAAGCAGATCTGACTAGATCAGGTTGCTCTGGGCCTTGTCCAGCTGAGATCTGGTTGTATCCAAGGAGGGTTATTCCACATACCTCTCTGGACCCTGGTCCAATATTTGACCTTCTTCATGGTGAAAATGTGTTTGTTTCTTTTTTTTTTTTTTTTTTTTGGGGGGGGGGGGGGTTTCTTTTTGTCTTCTTTATGTGGTGAAATTGTTTTTTTTTTTTTTTTTTTTTGTTTTTTGGGGGGGGGGGGTGTTTCTGATATCTAATCAGAATTTCTTGCGTTCCAAATTGTGTCTGTTGTCTCTTGTCTTATAATCACACACCTTCGAGAAGAGTCTGTCTCTCTTTGCTGTACCTTTCCATGAGGTGGCTGAAGACAGCAATAAGATCTCCCCTTAGCCTTTACAGTGATTTTAGGAGGAGCTGTGCAAAAGATAGGATTAAATATCTGCTCTAGCTCCCCAGGGTGGATTTGGACAGGGGCTGAGATTTTTCTGATGGTAGTCAGATAAATACCACGGGAAAATAGCCAGCTAGCCATAGATTGAAGAATGAGAACAAACATAGCTAATAATAGCAAAGGCTCAGATATTTCTGTTTGTTATAGCCAAGACACTTCTTGGTCCAATAATCACTACACCTCCAAGAGGTGATACATTTCAAATCTGAGTCTTACAGAAATACTGGTTGTAGAAAAGCTTGATTGAGCAAGAACTATTTTTGTTTAAATTGAACAGAAGGATAAGCAAAAAGAGATCTGTAACTAAGGTTTCCAAGTTGGCAAAAGTGCATTTTGAAAAATTAGGAATCTTTAAAATCTTCAAAAATATGCAATATAGCAGAAATTTATTGTATGTTGTCTAATGACTACTAAAACAGCCATTAGTCTCTTCATAACAAACAAAAGCATTCTGTTACAATTGCTGCTTTCTGGAAGCTCACAGTCATTCTCCCTTCTACAGGCTGTTTTTGCTTTCTACCTTCAATTAATTTGTCCAGAAAGCTGTTCAAAAGCTGTCCCAAGGTGTGTTTTAATAAAAATGAAAAATATTCTTTTCTCTCTTTCTAGCTTACTTCCGTAAGCATCAGTACTTACTCATGTAAGTTCTGTTTGTAAGTCCACAAGATACACTCAGTGACATTTAAACTTCTTTGCCAAATTCCGCCACCTTTGATAAATAAAGGCTGCGGAACTCTTAGGCTGTTATGAGTTGCATGAAAATACGTGGCCAAGTGCAGCATACCCCCACATTGGGTTTGTGATGCCACGGAAGGGAACTGTCATAAGAGGTCCAACCCTACTAGACATCAAAGAAGCCACCTTACTCCCAGGTGCCATTCAGATGGACCCTACACTTTGGCTCCATTACTCTCAGAACTTCTGGTTTTGCTGTTGTGTTTGTTCTCCATTCTGTTTTAAAAAAGGCAAGAAAAAGGTCCATCTGCCAGCGGAAGTTGAACCTAGCAAGTTTGAGTGCAGTACTAGAGTATTTCAGAAAACTATACATTTAGGAAAACCAAGAAACTGCATAATAAAAGTCTTAGAGTCTTCTCCACTGATCACAGCCCAGAATCTGTTATTTCATTCAGCCTCTTTCAAGGGCACTTCACAACAGGGCAGTCACACCCAGACAAATGATGGCGTTTGTCCTTCAGGCAGCACGGGCATGGAGGAGGTTGATGTAGAGCTACCTAGGATGGCCTGAAAGCCTCAACCAGCATCTTTGGTAGCTGGCTGATGGCAGCACCTCTTCGCCAAGCCTGCAGAACCCCATGTGCTACTCAGTCGCTATAGCAAACCCAACTTGAGTGGAGAGCCAGATAATCAGGGGAATGACTGTAGACCAGTTAAGTGAGCATAAACAGCTGGGAGAATATCACAAATAATTCTGCGCAACTTAACAAGAGGAGGAACTTTGATCAGAGGCAGCCAAAGCGTTCTGTCAGTGGGAAAGTGAACTAAGCTGCTGGGACTCTTCAGAAGTTGTTATTGTTGTGGTAAGCCAAGGGGGATAGAGAGACAGCTACAGGCTTATGGATTTCCACAGAGCAATCTGAGAGGCTCCACATCAGAGATTATTTGCAAATGCAAGGCGTACAAATGTGTGTGTGTGCGTGTAACCGAGCTGCTCTGTGTGTGTTTAGGAGGATCAGAAACACATGGAGCAAATGTTACAGTCTCCTCTGAAGCTGGCAGGAGGTTTGCTACCATAGCATGGCTCTGTTTTCTGTTTGGGTTGGATCCAGTTATTTTTCCCTGTAAAGGAAGTGAGGAGGCCACTGATACTGGGTTTCTCTGATGAAACAGAAGGTGCAGGGGAATCATCTTGGGAGAGAAGAAGCTGGAAAACATGTGCTCTGCTTCTCTGATCAGCACAAGGTTGTGTTTCACCTGAGGGAGCCTCCCTCATTCATTCCTGCACGCGGTCCCACCACCACCAAAAGAGCCCAATGATGTTCATCTGCTCCTTGCTTCTTTGCATCACTCCCAGTTCTGGCTTTCCCCACTTGTGTATCTCCTTCCATAGGATTTATAACTTCATCCCTCTCCAGGTGATGCCTCTCCAATGGGGGAATGTAACTGTCTTTTCTCACCAGATAATCCTCTGCCCCTAAGCACTGTGATCGGAGCAGCAATACCAGCCCTCCTAGGCTACTGGAGAGGTTTTCGCCTTCTCTAACTGCATCCTGAATGTTCCTAGTTTTTCAGCATGCTCTTAATTTTGGCCTGATTAGGCTATTTGTTCTGTTGTATTGCAGAGGCAAGGAGTGGTGCTTAGGCACAAGAGAGTATGTTCTCTCTGTATCCTGTAAAATAAGAGAAAATTTGCTCAGCTGGAAATGAAACAACCTGCAGTTCAAAACTCACTTCCACTGACAGCTGTTTTGCATTTTTGTACACTTACCAGCCATCAGTACTGGCCGAGGTCTTTACCCCTATGTAAATGCCCCTAAGGCACTCCAGCTATTTGTATGCTGGAGATACTGATGAGTCCAAAAGAGGCTGTACAAACACATGGAGATCAGGAAAACCATCCATATCCATTCGGCCTGCCTTAACCATGTCTGGGACAATAAAGGCCCCCTGAGTCCCCTTTCTCAGAGTGCCCTGTGATATCTGGTTCCCAGGGATGAGATAAAACCAATGGGTCCTCCTGGGCAACACTGTTTGGTAACCCTCTGACACAGCTTCAGATGTGGTCGGTGGGCGGCAGCATGAATAATAGCCCTTGCCATGATTTATATCCTGTCAGGGGGGAGGGAGGGATTTTTGCCAGCTATCTATCTACCTATAAATGCATATGGCATAACTGCTGGGACACAGCTGCACTCAGGTGACTGCCTTTAATCTGTTTCCTTTTAAATCAGTTTGTCCACATTGCCTTGAGCTGTATTTCTTCCCTCCTGAAATGCGCAGAGCAGCATCGGAGGTAGGTGTCTTCAGTGCATTGCTCCACTCCCAGACTGCACACCCTGCGGGGCTTTCATGAGATGGTCAGAGGACCATGGAGGTCAGGGACCTGGGTTCCCACTAACACACTCCCTGACCCCTCTGTCTTTGGAAGATCGGTGTGATTTCCAAGCAGCAGCCAGCCATCACGCACTGCCACCGTGTGCGCTGATCCCAGCGCTCACTATTAGGCAGGGATTGGCTGTGCACGTATTTGTGGCAGCACGGTGGAAGGCAGATGCCACGTGGCTCTGCCAAATTGGATAGAAAAGGAGATTAAGTGGTCACTTGCAGGTCAGCTTTTCTTTCAGAGTGCAGCTGGGTGCCATGGTGCACATCTGGGCTGTGGAGCAGATGCAGCAGAGTTTCAGGCTGCTGCAAGGCACATTCCTGGAGGTCTCTGCTGAGTTCACTGCGGGGTTGGAGACACAACACACCAACCAAGAGCTCCCCCAGCCAGGGACATTCCTGTCCAGAAAGCGGCCCTTTGGAAGGTGACTACTCTTCGCTGTTACTCGTACATTTGTAGTCATAGATCGGCACTTTGGCTGTTTCTCCCAGTAGCATATGCATGGTATGTCCAGTTGCAGAGTGGTGATTTGCAGTGTATCGCGACTGGGCTGAATCACAGTGGCCCATGGATCAGGCCTGCGTGTTTTTTATTTTTTCGATCCCAGTGCTCTGTGTCCACCCACTGGAAAAGATCTTTCCATCTGGCTGGTCAGCTATGAGGTTCACCAGGTCATGAAAGCAGGCTGACCTGGAAAGATCCAAGATATGAGGATGTTTTGGAACTTCGGCTTGGTTTAGGCTTGAGCACTTTCTGACACAGGGATGTCAGGGCTGTGACTGTGGAACAGTAGGGAGCCCTTGCTGGACAATAAAAGTGGTAAAGAAAACTTCCTGGTCAGGGCAGTATTTAAGCCATGTTAGAAGACCTGTAAGACAACAGCACACTGTGATATGGAGGAAAACCACATGGCCTGCTCCTTGAGTGCCCAGAGAGGGACACTTCTGCTTTCCGCGGAGCCAGGTTTTGCCTTTCTGCTAGAGAAGAAGAAGTAGACTGAAGGGTGTGGGGAAATGAGGAGCAAACACAGTCCTCTCATGAGAGCTACTCTAGAGATCAGTATTAGCAAACCCCAGGTTTTAGAGTCAAGGTGGCAGCTCAGTGACTGGATAACAAACAGGTCCCACCCCAGGTGGAAGGTTGCTCACTGGCTCTAAGAGGACACAATTAGGGTAGTTCCTCCATGGTGACAGTTTGACTAGAAGAAGTTCCTCTTCCAGTTCAAGCAGATGAAGGAGGATGAGCAGCAACTCAAGGATCTCAGCTTCTCCTCTGAGCTTTGTAAACAAGCTATGATCCTGGGCACATCACCAAGGCGAGATGCAGCTCTGGATTGCAGACACCTCAATGCGAGTGTCGCAACGTAGGTGTCTGCATGTGGACTGGGTGTCTAGGCAGTGAAAAATCATGAGCTTGACTCATGCCCACACAATGATTTCTTAGAGGAAAACACTTTGAGGTAGGTAATTGTGCCCTTAGTCAATACAGTCAGTGGAGTTGGAGAGCTAGACACCTACATCTGCTCAGCTGACTCACTCCTGGGGCTCCACTGTCAACATTGACTAGACCTCCATCGATTATACGGGAACACAGATACCTGATGCACCTATAGTTGCTACATCTAGATAGTCCATCTGGACCTGGATTTACCTGTAGCGATACATAGAGCCCTTTCATACTGCCATAAAGCAGGACTGGAAATCTTCACTTCCTCCCAGGAAAGCTATAAGGGATCCTTGCTTGACTATAAAACACCTAAACCACTTCAAAGCTCGGCGCTCTGCAAATGCTGAATGTTAGCATTATTACAAGTAAACAGCAATTCGGAAATGCACGCACAACATTGAAGAGTAGTAAACAGATGGGAGAAGTTGCCAAGTAAGGCCACGCTGAAGCGGTGAGCAAAAATAAGTGTTAGAGACAGTCTGACATTTTTATAGCGAGACAGACGCAGCCAGGATTTGAAGCATATAGCAATGAAATGGGGTCAAGGAGGTGAGCTGCCTTTTCTTGGCCAAGTTCTTCTCCTGTCAAGCAGTCCCTTCTGTGCTCAGACAGCAAGTGCTCCTCATTGCTGGCCTGGCTGGGAGTTTTCAAGATAGTCACAGCACAATACAGCTCCAGTGGACAAGACCATACTGTTTATGATGAGCTGCTGTGTGGGAGAAAAGAGATTTTAAACATAGCCTTGAAGTCATTGGGTTACACCAGCACTGGGCTGAGTTGAACTGACAACTACTAATTACTGAGAGAAGAATGACTCACTAAAAACCAATAATAATTGTCTTACATCTAATTAAAATGGATGATTTACAGTCAAATAGAAAACTACAGTGTTGGCACGGGGGACATGCAGAATGTGACAGACAGCCTGCAACCTCACACATCTTTTACAGAAACAGAGTTCAAAATTGTGCAAGACATACTCTATTTTAATTAACTGAAACCCAGAGAAGCTGTTCTGCAAACCTGGGCAGAAACTACACATGAAAGCACCATTCTCCTGGCAAAACACTGAAAGTCCAGTCTGATGCTGCTAACAGCAAAACTCCTCTGGCTTCCGAGGAGTCACTGTTTTCCCTTTCCTGGTATCCAACTGGAATTGCTACTGGAAACTCTCCCGTGGGGAGGGGAGAGCATCGGCAGAGAGGGTTACCACAGAGAAACAGTGAGAAGGAGAAGTTCTTGGGGACTGACATAGTAAATGTGTGACAGGCACTTCTGAAAATTCATGTGTCTGTCAGAGATGTTAAAACTATTTCCTGTTGGTGTGAGAAGAATGTATGAAAAATTTGTCAGGGTTTACATGAGCATGGATTGTAAGGAAAGCTCTTGTATTTTAAGCAATTACATACTTTATTACAGTATATGCTACCTAAGTAGTACTGAGAACAGTTCTTGTGTGTGTGTGCTAGAAGGGAACAGTAAACAAAAGGCAGATGGTTGTTGGTGTTCTTAGGTGTGATTTGGTTGAACAGGCACGGTTTTCCTCTATCTGGCATCCAGAACGATCTTTTCACCTCCATAAAACAACCTGAAGTCTGTCTGAAATCTGAGCTGGTGTTGAGCCTCTCCTCATTAGGGTGTAAATGGCTCCACCACGCTTCTTGGGCATCAGAGCTCAGGGATCTGTCTCTGCTTCCTAGCTCTCTTTTTAACCTTGAGCAGGTCGTTTCCAGTCTCTGTTTTGGGAGGGACAGCTCAGCAGACTTTGGCTCTGAATTTCAAGCTGCTGGGCCTACTCACCAGACGGAGATGTCTGCTGGGGAAAAAGGCACTCGGCATCTGTGGAAGGAAACAGTACCATCAGTTTGATTTTGTTTTTATTTTTTAAGAAAAAGTTGGCTTTGTTGGCTTTTGCATTCCTGTTACCTTCCCATGTTTATGTTGATAATTCCTTGTTACTGGGTCCTTTCCGTTCATAAAGCACTTTAAGTACAGTTCAACACCAGTGT
>NW_009638123.1:0-3708 GCF_000690535.1 Cariama cristata | reverse complement strand
TCTTCCCTAAGGTGGTGGTGGCCTCCAGTTCTCTTCCCCTTCTCTTTTTGTCTCTCTCTTGCAATTGCTTGAAAGTTCCCTTTGAGCCCTTGCTTAGCTGGTTCACCCTGGACTCAAAATAGTAACAGCCTTAATCCAGGGGACTTCTCTAATCCTGGGGTTGGAGTGGGAGGCATGAGTGATTGCTCTGAGCAGCAAACCCATTTATGCAAAGTGTTTCACTCTCTGAGCAGCATCATTGAGGAAGGATGAGATTAGAAGGATATCACTGGCAAAGTGACTAAGAGATTTATCTTTTTTATAGGCTTGGCTTGTACTTACGGAATTTACATTATTGGGATTTTTCAAAATCTGAGCTGGCTGAATCTATCCTTCTTCCAGCAGTGTCACAGATATTGAAGGTTTGTTTTTTCCTTTCTAGTTCATACCTTCCAGCACCAACACATCGCTCCTATTGCTTTCTCTGTTGCTTTCCACACTTGTTTTCAAATGCCAGGACTACCACAGAGTCCCCCAAGTCCCTAAGAGATTATCATAAGGAGATTCAGTGTCAAGACATTTTCCCAGGTATTCAACCTGTTGGGTTTTTTTTGCTTAATTAATTTCTTCCTCACTTGTCTAGTTAATACTGTTAGGAAGGATTAAGAGGGATACATCTCCCTCTGACACTGGCATGTCCAGATATTTATAATAAAGAAGAGTTAGATCTCCTTGAAACTTCTAGGTCAGAGATCCCCTCTAGAGAGGGAGCTGGGCCAGATCGTGGGATGAAGATAGATATTGCTGTGCGTCTGTCCTGAGAGAAGACCCTCAGGAAGACAGACCTCAGGGAGCCCTTACCCGAGCTGAGGTCGGGGATGCCAACACGAGGCCCCCAGCTATCAACACGGAGGGAAGTCTTGGAGTGCCTTTGCTCCATTAGGACTGCATATTCAGCCAGACTACTTGAGAAATTATATCAGCAAAAACCCACACTCCTCTGCTAATGAAGACTGACACCTTGCTGCGGGCTTTGGAGAGGTGACAGGGCTGGGCTGGATGAGGAGTGGGGATAGCTGGGCTGGCACAAACGAGTTGCTCTGGGGAAGGGCTGCATGGAACAAGACATGCAATACTGGAAGGCAAAATATCCAAAAAGGCAAAGTCAGGCTAAAGTCAGTTCAGAAACTGTGTCCTGCCAGCATGGTGTCTCCCTACTCAGCAATTGAGCCAGGAGCAGCAGAGACATTCCTAAGGGGGGAAAAAAAAAAGGTGTCACTGAAGTTGAAGGAGAGGAGTCGAGTGTCACTGAAATAAGGCAAAGTCTGATCTACAGACCTTTCTTCAGCGTAAGGATGAGTTTCTGGTCTCTTGGTGGTGTGTGTTCATGAGCAAGCCGAGCCAATCTAAGCCCATTCAGCTATAGTGAGCAGCAACCTCAGCTCTGCATTTCCACCCTTTCCAAGCTCTAGCACCAGTGACCATGCAGCCAGGGACTTGATCCAACTAGAATCAACTTTTAAAAAAATTTTTATTAGGTTTCAGATGGATCAGTTCCCCAGTCTGAGCACCCAGTCACCAACACAGCTCTGGTGAAGGGGCAGGGCAGCACACCCGGGAGGGCAAGGGGAAGGGGGAGGTGGCAGCACAGACCTAGGCATAAACTGTGCATGGAATTGCATCCTGATACCAGGAATTTAGCAACTTCCTTCTAGCAACAATGAAGTATAAGGCACTTGAAGATATACTGCTGCAATTATTCTAAATTCAACCCATTGAGATAAAGCATACTTTGGGCTCAGCTCTTCTGGAAAACAAGCTCCCTTGCTGGCCTGACATCTGAATATCTGTCCCAGGAGGGTGTCCCTTTTACCTCTGTAAAAGGAAAAAGAAAACCAGTGGCACTTTTAGGTATGGAGCCATGCCATTTTCATGCTCATATACTTTGGAGTTTTTCCCAAGTGACACTGAAGTTGTTCCCAGATCAGGGACGAAATTGTCTTCTCGCCAGCCTGGGAAGAAGGGCTATAGTAGGGCTGTATGAGGTCGTTGCAGGCTGAAATTTCAGAGATTTCTTTCTTAGCACCGAAAGACCCCCCCAGCACAAAAGAGAGATTGATGATCCAGGCTAGTCCAGTGGGGGCTGCTAAAATATTGAAGGGGCAGAAGCCCATTATGTGTGAGGAGAGGTGGAGGGAGTTGGACTTGTTCAGTCTGGCAACAAGAAGATGAAAGGGGAAATCTGCTGCCTTCTGCTACTTAAAGTCAGATTATACAGAGCCAGAGGGACACATCAAATGACAGGAGGCAATGGCACAACTTGCAGCAAGTGAAATGCTCGTTGTATATACAGAAATAAACTTTCACAGTGCGAGCACTGCAGCCCTGAGACAAGGGCCCAGAGATATGGTAGGATCTCAGACCTCAGAGATCGTCACTGTTCAGCTAAACAAAGACCTGAGCAACCTTGAAGCTAGCCTTGGCGTGAACAGGAGATTGGACTAAAGAAATCCAGAGACCTTTCCCAACCTAAATTCTGCAACCCTATGCAAACCACAGGGTGAGGAGACTGAGATATGGTTGCAATGTCACTGCTGGTAGGATTTGGACTTCTTGTTCTGGAGAGGGGTGTTGAGGCAGGAGAACATTTTTGCACACACAGAGATGTGTGTCCACCCACTTGCCTTCCTTCAGACACAAATGTGCCTGCAGCCCTCTCAGTGGTGTCCCAACTTCTGTCTTATTGACCTTTAAATGGCTGAGCTCACTCAGCGTGACAACCTGCCCTAATGAGCACAGCAAAGCCACGGACTCTTGAACCGGTGGCAGCAGTCGGTGCACCTGGTGCCCAGGAGGTGCCTGCACCTGACTTCCCACCCTTGTCAGGGGTGTTGCTACAGCCATCCTTCACCTGCTGCACTTTTAAGATCAAATTAATGTAGAAACAGTGAAAACTGGAGCTGGAAAGGGCTGGGAAGACCTGCTGAATGCCCACCACCTGCCTTACCTGTACCTCTAACATGGCCCCTGCCCTATCCCCTGCATAACCCCCAATCTCCTGTATCATCCTGCTTCTCTCCATGCCATGGCCCCCAGCTGATACCCCACTTACTTTTCTCCTTGTTTTCAAGCATGGCTTCCTTTTCCCTCCTCTATCCCTCAGACATGGTGCTCTGACCTGGACAGAGGGTCCCTTCTGTCCTCCTTGGGGATGGCAGTGGAGTGGGACTGGGGACAGAGCCATACTCTGAGGTCTGCTTAGTGAGAGCACTCTCTGGTGATCATAAGGCTAGGTTTGGTGCCTCTCTCTCCCAATCCTCTCCCTCCCAGCAGAGATGGAAATAGTTTCCTCCAAGCCTGTCTCGCTTGTGGGACCCTGGAGCACCTGGACAAACTGTGTGCCCATGCCTGTCCCAGCACTGCTGCTTCCCATTCTCCATCAGGGAGCAAGGAGTGGAATGCAGCCAGGAATGAGAAGGCACTTCTTTGACCAGCCTGGTTTACTGCAGGTTACCTCAGGTCCCTCCAGTGTAACATCAGGCCCCTGCTCCCCAGATCATCAAGTCCTTTACTTTCAGTATTATTCCCCAGTCCGTCTTGCTGGGACATCCCAGTACGCTATCCCCAGTGACTCACCTCAGAGCCACACTTAGCAGCACCTCCCTTACACCCCCATTTCCTAGAGCTCTTCTGAGCTCAGTACTGTCAACTCATCACACTTGTGACTGT
>NW_009638122.1:0-9773 GCF_000690535.1 Cariama cristata | reverse complement strand
CACATTTCTCTGGTGACAGTCCAGCCTCGAGCAAGGGCCTGACGATACAGATCTTTAGCACCTGTGTGTTTGCACTTTACATGCAACCACTCTAACAGGCATTCCCGGTCCCCTGAGATTTGATCCTTTTGCACAGGGGCTAGCCTTGCTAACTCGTCAGCTCGGTTATTCCATTCTCCAGCTGACTCTCCATCTTTTTGAAGGGAAGCTACCCAACCTATGGCAAAGTTTCCCTTTCTAGCAATATTCAAGATGTCTTGCCATTTTTCCTTTTGCCACACTGGAATCCTATTAACTTGATATTCATTTTGTTCCTGAAGCTCGAGGAGTTTCCTTAGGTGGCTTCCTAACCTAAAGGGAGAGTCTCCATTTGCAGACCCACTGCTCTGAGGGCTCCAAGGACCAACTCAACATGGCCCCACAGCAGAGCTCCATGTGTACCCCAGGTTAAATCTGATCTGTGGTCATGTATGGTCAGTGATCTAGAAACTTCTCTTGACCAAGGTGTTTGATTGGCTAAGAGTCCTGTCTGTCGACCGAGGGGCTCTACCTTCCTGTCCCCTGTGGGTTTCATCAGTCAAGAAGTTTCTGGTGTTCTTGGGTGGAGGGGGTGGGTGGCTGGTGCACCTGCCACAACAAGAAGCTCTTACATAAAGCCAGGAAATTATTAGTATAATTGAAATCTTAGGAGTCTAATCAAAGTGGTGTTAGTACACATTAAATTATCATAGAAAAATAATGGAAAAAAAAAGAAATAAAGTATAAAGTGGTGTTAGTACACATTAAATTATCACAGAAAAATAATGGAAAAAAAAGAAATAAAGTACACTGCTATTACAGAAAAAGTCTTAATAATGATGCAGTTAAAATTGTTGTGCACACACATCCAGTTTCTACTTCTTCTTTTGTCATTGTCCTGCTGCCCACTGGGAAACCACAGATAGGACACCAGTTGATGGTTTCTGCCTGCTGGGGTGGGGTAGGTCAGTTCATCAAAATTCTTCATATTTCCTAAAGGGAATTTAATAATGATAGTTTCTTCCTTCTCCTTCTAGAAAATGATTTGGACGAATTTTTGCATTCTTGCTAAAATACTTCTGCATTTTTCTCTTTCTTCATTGGTTTGCCACCACGGAGCATTTTATGTATGTTAAATTATTTTTCTCTGTTCTTGGTGGTACCCCTAAAACCACTTTTGTCTAGCTCCAGGTCTGCATTTCTTTAACTGACCATGGGTGAGTTGTTTATAGATGTGGGACTTCCAGTGCTAGACCTGTGACCTGTCCCTTATGCCAGGTCTGTGATCCTCTATGCCATACCCTGTGTCTCTGCTTCTCAGGACCTCTGCTATCATAACAGATCTGTGTGTCACTGCACTGCATCATCATGTTAGTTGTAAATATCTCACTCTGCACAGAATAACAAATTATTACTACTATCTATATAAAAACTGCAGTGGAACAGAACAAAATAAACAAATTAGGCATTGCCTAGCATGATTATAATTAGAAAATTAGTTATAATTAGAAAAATTACTGTTATGGTCAATCTAAGCAAAAAAAATTGCTGGCAGTTCAAGACAATTTCAGGCAAAGCAACTTGACAAGTCTTCATCCTGAGGTCTTGCAAACTCATTGTAATGCCTGTGGCCTCTTACAAGTAATGGTAATATTATATTTAGTTTTACAGGGTGTTCTTTGTTTCAGTTTTTGCAAGATTCTTGTTTGTATTTTCATGAGTAAATATGATTATGAATACAAAGAGGGTGTTTTTTACAATGCAAAACAGTGTTTCTTGACTAAAATTCCCTTTTCTCTTTTTCAGAGCAGGTCAGATGTGAATCTCCTTTCTTGTCTGTCTGTCAGAAGTATTGTCAAAAGATGCAATTGTACTTAAAACAATTTCTTCAGGCTTGGTTTGTTGTATAGTTTGCACTTAAATGAAGGGAAGATGTTTGAAAAGAGTTGGTTCAAAGACTTTTAAGTTTTGAGAAAATACAATTTCAATGTGTCTGAGAAAAGAATTTTTGTTATCCTTTTTGCTATGTACATGTCAGTGCTTTGCAGATCAGGACACTACAGTACTAACCTTTTCTCTTGAATTCTTTAAAATTATTCAAAAGAATTGCAATTCACCCTTAAACTCATAGACATCAAAGCCCAAATTTGAATTTTTTCAGATCTCATATTTTGTTCTGACCTGCTCTAAAACCTGGAGACACTTTTGAAATGTATGAGTGCTATTTTTTAAAAGATTCAAGGTTTCATCGGCTTAAGTTTGGATTTTGAAACATCTGTTTAAAAAAATAAAATTAACATTTCCATCTTTAAATTATTGTAAGTTTTTTATTGACTCTGAAGCTCCATCAGGACTCGGTTTAGTCATAGGTGAAGAGGCAGCAAACGTCTGAATTTGCTTGAGGAAAATTTATTTCAAAAAATGGTATTTAGTTTATAAGGTGGTTTATAATGGAGGAAAAGTTGTTTGATCTGTTAAAAAGGGGAGAAAGGCAAGTATACTCGTGTACGTTTAATCAATTTAAGTAGAATTATACAAACTTGCATGAGATTTTTATGCATTTCAGTGTAATTAGCTGAAGTTGGCATCTTTTTTTTTTCACTTGGGACACATCTGGGAATGTGTCAAGAAAATCATAAGGAGAAAAAAAGTTGGCTGGATTGCTGTACAGTTTTGTCTATCTAGCTCACACTTTTTGCACAAATAAAAAATACTGACAATAAATCTAATTCCATTTATTTGTCAAATGTACGAATGACTCTGATGGTTAATGAAATTTAACCCAGGGAGTATGACAGAGCTGGACAATTAGTAAATTCATGTTTAAAATCTCATTGAGGGGACAGTTCCCAGGCTTTCATGCTGTCCTTTTCTGCATTCACTATCTGTTCTGCAAAGTTAGACTGCAACAAGTTAAAAACAGTGACTTCTATTTTTTCCTGTGCAATAATGCTTAATTTTATATGCTTCAGCTTGATTAAATTTTCAAAACCTATTTCAAGCCAATGCTTACTTTGGCTTTTGTGGTGTACTTATCATTAGCATAGTATCATAGGTGGTCATTAAACCAAGATTTAACAATGAAATCTAACAATTTAAGTGACTAATAGACCCAAGTCCAGAAAAGTAAGCAGATATCTGAGAATTTATATTTCTGTTCTCAAAATGGTAACTGAAAAACACTATTCAGCTATGTGAATTTGCTATACTCCAGTTCATCTTACATTCAGAGCTCCCTTGACAAATCATAGAGTGGTTTAGGTTGGAAGGGACCTTTAAAGGTCATCTAGTCCAACATCCCTGCAATAAACAGGGACATCTTCAATTAGATCAGTTTTCTCAAAGTTCCATCCAACCTGACCTTGAATGTTTCCAGGGATGGGGCATCTACCACTTCTCTGGGCAACCTGTTCCAGAGTTTCACCACCCTCATCGTAAAAAATTTCTTCCTTATATCTAGTCTGAATCAACGCTCTTTTAGTTTAAAACCGTTACCCCTTGTCCTATTGCTACAGGCCTTGCTAAAAAGTCTCTCTCCATCCTTCTTATAAGCCCCCTTTAAATATTGAAAGGCTACAATAAGGTCTCTCTGGAGCCCTCTCTTCTCCAGGCTAAACAACCCCAACTCTCTCATCCTTTCCCTGTAGGAGAGGTGTTTCATCCCTCTGATCATTTTTGTGGCCCTCCTTTGGACCTGTTCCAATAGATCCATGTCTGTCTTGTACTGTTCTAACAAATCCAGTTATGCTATTCTGTGCAACCTATCATTCCAGTTTGAAGAACAGTAACTTGGATCAGGTTAAGTTGATCAGAGCACACAGTCCTGAGACAAATGTTTCTCCACAGGAACTTCTTCCAGGGCTTGATCTTCTGGTTCTTCTAAAAACACATCTGACTTTTGCCAGCCATTTAAGGCTTCTTCCAAAATGAAAATACAATATTTGCTTCCTTCTAAAACATTAGCCAAGAGAGGAGTCCCTCCTTTTATATAATGCTAGCAATAGTATTTTCCTTTTACTCAGTTTCAGTTCCTTCATATTTCTAAGGGAATTCAAATACACAGCTTCCACATCCCTGGAGATTATTCCAAATTCAGTGTTACAGACAGTTCTGAAACGGAGAGATATTCTCTATTCCTGTTAAAATTGTGCTGTGGGGAATAAAAATAAATTGAGGATTGTTGGAAAAAAAGAGAGCACACAGGCAGTGGCCAGATAAGGCAATTTTTGTGACACCGTATCTAGGTCATAGCCCCAGACCTTTTTATTAAAACTGTTTAATACAAATACAGGAACATTATTTGAAGAACTGTAATTGGAAAACTCCCTCTAGGTTCAGTGTCTCAACGAGCACACTGCATTCCTGTTCTGGATTAATCTTGCTCTCTTTTCCTCTGCTTGGTTAGTAAGCAATCATGTAGCTTCAATAGTGGAGACAAAAATTTCTGATGGACTAGTTGAGAAAAGTGTGATAATTAAAGCAGAGAAATAGCTAGACTGGTAAGAAAAGTGTATTTGAAACACCACAGGTTGAGGGCAATGTTAGACTTACCTTTCTGCATTCTTGCATGTGTATTCTAATGACTGGAAAATCATCTGCTGGGGACTGAAACATCACCTTTACATAGAAATTTTAAAAGGGAAAAGCTAACACTTCCTACCTCTGTAAGAAGTATTAGCCTGTGGATATTGCTGGAACAATTTCCCACTACTTCCAGGGCTGTTCGGAGGTTTTAGGACTGAGTCTCTCTCAAAACCAAATCTGCCTCTAACCATCTTTCTAGATTGCTCAAAACTACTAGAGATCACTGTATGTTACGCCCTGTACAGGTTGCATAAGACTGTCTTCTGAACCACTCATTTTACTTGCACTCTCACCCAAAGCTGATAGCCTTTCTTCTGATTGACTTTCAGTGACACTAGAATTTGTCTACCTGGACAAGAGCAGACAGAACTGAGCTTAAGGATTCAGTTTAGCCTTGGAAGCTGCACAATCACATGTGTATTGTGCTTTGTTCAGGATAATATAGCAAAGCTTTTCTATTGCACTTCACTGACAAATTTGTACTTTTCCTAGTGCTTTTGTATGTGATATGGACTGTACATTCAGAAGCCCTCTGTTCCCCACCACTGGTTATTTCTTAAATCATACAGGTACTTTCCCCTTTCTCGCTTGCCCTCTTAAATGACATTACCAGAATTGCAGAAGCAAGCAGGGCTATTTAAAACTCCCAAATAATTCTTGGTCTCCAATGTTTTTCTTAGATCATTAAACTATAATAATATTCTGACTTAATTTTTTCACAATCAAAAGTGAAATGAAGGAGTTAATAAAATCTATTCAAAGTGTGAACTTCATTTCTAATGTAAAACATCTTGAAGGAAGGTGTTGCATACAGATCTTACCGATCAGCTTATTACCATAAAAAGATTCCTATAATTAACAGAATACTATATACTCTACCCACAAGCTCTGCATAAAACTGTGTTGTCATGAGGAAATAGAATACCCTTTAACATGCTAGTGAGACTATAAAATTAGAAATGAAATTCCGAAACTTTGCGTAAAGAAAAATAATAGTAAATATGTGAGAACACAGACAGCATGTGAAAGCTTTAAGCTCAAACCATGCTGAAAATTAGTTGTGTTTACCTACCTGATTTTCTTGCAGTCTTGGTCTCATTTTGGTATGACACAAGCCATTTCACACAGTCTAAACAAAATATTTTAAGGAGCCATCAATCCATTTGAACTCTCAGTTTATGTCCTTTCTATGCAAATATACACAGCATATGTGATCATGTACAATGTTTCCCAATAAACAGGATCTTTGGCCATTACTAGCAAAAGGCCACATACTTTGTATTAAACGAACATTGGGATCTCAGGACTGCTTTGGGATTGTCTTGCCTGAACTGGTTTTAATTTGGTTAAACAATTGACAGGTGGCCAGCTGACCACTGCTTAATCTCTTTTGGCCTAAACATTGTGAATGTCACCTACGGTGAAGATATGACGCACCAATGTAGTCACTAAACAACAAAAAAAATTTCTTTATATTGTGGCTTGGGAGGCTGTTGTGCAATTTCCAGGCTGTAGCTAGGAACCAATGCAAAGGAGACAGGCTATGATCTGAGAAGATATGAAAATAATCGCAAATTGATCCCAGTCCTGGAGAGGTAGAAAGCCCCACCATGAACATCACGCTCCTCTGCAGACCTGGCCAATGGCTCCTGTAGACAGCTTCTTCCCCAGTTTGTGGGAAGACTGGCACCACTGACCTTTGGAACCAAAAACCACACTGTTAAGACAGCATAACACCAAGAAAAAAAGGACAAATACTAGAAAATTTTCTTGCATGACAGCTCGAAAAGTGCTATTAATGCAGCTCCTCTGTATTAGTCTGAGTGTTGAGTATTACCTTAGCTGAACTGGAGATAAATGTGAGGTGTTCTGTTTAGACTCTTACGTTTTTAATTAAGCTGACAATTGTAATTTCCATGTATATATGGTATGTTCTCTTTTGCCCACAATAATATTATAATAATATTTATAGTTATGTATCTGTATACACCAATGTAACATTTATCTATCTCATCTTTCTTTAGGCATTTGCTGAAATCTATTGGTTTACCTTTAAATATGATGTTAGGAACTCAACCTCTTCCCTATTGTTCTGCCTCTACCACACCCCTCATCCATCATAATTTTGAATGTGTTTCATCCACTTTCACAAATCCATCCATTGCAGGTGTTCATAAATTTACTTGTTCCCAGGATATATTCTTACCCCCTAAGCTTATTAACTCATAGTCCCTGCTTCCTAAACTTATGAGCTAACAGATTTTCCTTCCCTCCCACAAATCCATTTGCTTTAGCTATCCATATGTTTTTTTCTCTTGTGCTGAGATAGAAATTCCCTGTTTCAGACAGATAATCTTCTAAATGTCTCTCAGGGAGCTACAAAGAAGGAAAGCAGACCAGTTTACTTCCACAGTTGTGGATAGCAAGAACGGCAGATAATAATGAAGCAGATCTTGTATTACTTGGGATTTAAGCTGCTTGATTAGCTGGGTCTGGAACATAGTAGAAAAATCTCCAAAAGTATTTCAAAACTCTCCAGCCCTACCAATAGCAACAAAGCACACTTCCTCTTGCTTATGCAAAAGCTGTCCACAGCTTTTAGTAAGGATACATATGTCAGGGAAGGAGTGGAGAGTGATCTTAATCTGTGTTGTTTGGAAATGAGCTGACGATTGAAAGGGTGGCTGGAGCAACATTTTAGAGAACAGTTTCAAGACTTCTGAAGTGAGATTTTTCCAATGGTAACTTTCAATTTAAAGGTGGGAGTTTTGCAATGTTTTTCAAAGAATCAGAGGAAAATAAGAAAGCGAGTTACCCAATTGATGGGAAAAAAAAAAAACAGAACAGGGTTTAGCTTGAAACGGTAAAAGGAGTTACAAATTTGGATCCATGTGATGCTATGTTCTCATGATTATTCCATTAAATATTGGTTTGGGACATGAGATCAGAAGCTATACCTTGCAATGTAACAAATGTTTGTGACATTATTGGACATTTGAAAGGATATTTGAATAAAGGGGGAAGCATACGAAAATACAAAGCTGGAACTGAATAATAAGTCTACTCCCTCGATCAAGGCAGGGAGGGGCGGGATGTTCATCAGAACATCCTTTAATCACAATTACTTTACACTGCACTGAGAGAGAGACCTTTTTTGCAGACATTTTTGATATAAAAAGAAATGATACTGTAAGAGGGAGAACAGAAGAGACAGTGATTTGTGTTGCAGTATGCCATCCTTGTGTGCTGTGAAGCAAGTTATTTCTGTTTCTTCCTTGTTTCAGAATGTAGGCCTATTAGATGCTAAAAATGGTAAGATTACCCTTTAAAAAATCATTCATTATATGGTATCAAGTCTTGGAAAGGAGTCTAGGAAGAAAGCAGTGTACATTTCAATTTAAATGAGGTCCTGTATTGTGATACTTATAAGAAAACCCACAGACAAATCCAGTTTTAATGAGCCCTCATACTATATGAGGAGGGGAAAGCAGACAGATATATTTTTGAAATGAACTGTTAAATGGTGCATCTAACCAATGAGAGGAAGCGAGGAAAAGACAGATTCATTGTCTAAAATGAGCTCTGCAAGAGGTGAAAGCATAAGGCGTAGGAAAAAATGTTCATCTTGCTAACCTCTTTACTGTCTTTTCTTACAAAAGTTCAAATGTTCATTATAGATACATGGTACTGGCGGGGATGATAAATAATAGTAAAGATCATACAGTTGTTCTTTACACCCATTATTATTTATCTGTTTTACAAAGAAAGTCAGAAGATCTAATTAAGCATTTGGCCTTAACAGAGCTGAGAGCTGTACTGTATGATGATAGGTAGCAGGCAAAAAGAAAAGTGGGAGGAAATACTGGAAGGCAAGGTAAGAGTAAAGTAATTCTGACTGGAATGTAATTCTACAGACAATATAAATTTCATTCAATTAAAGGAATTTAAGATTTCAAAATTTATTTTGTCTAATTCATAGCAAGATTCTAAATGACCATCATCTTCCTTCTCCAGCTAAAACAGCTTTTGTTCATTTTACATGTTGCAGTTTAATATTATAAAAACTGTGTTACAGTGAATATATGGTTGATTATTTTACAATGAGATAATTTAACTCTTTAATTTCAAAACCACAAACATTAGATGCATTTTACTGTCATTAGGTTTGTTTTCTTGCAAAATTTAAGTAATAACAAAATCAATACAGTTCTGTGAAGCACTTTGATTTTACCAGAGCTTCATTTTCCAGAGGAAAATGGGTCTGACAGTATTCTCCTGTCCAATTCTGTGACCAAGTATTTTCTAGAAGCATTCTTTTGAAAGGTTTGAAGAAATAATTTGACACCTCACCTTACCAATGAACAATAACTAGCCTGCTTTAAAAAAGCTCATCTTCTAATAGATGAATAAAAGAAAAAATGGTAATCAGTTAAGCTTTTTTCACACAAGGGTACCAAATTACAAACAGTCAGCGGTGAAAAAAGTATAAAAGATCTGCAAAGATAAAATGAAACACCAATAACAAGGTCAGATATAACCCAGAGTTAAACTAAAGAGGAAAACAACTCCTTAGGCTTGTATTAAAACCAGAAAGGGCTGTCTCTCTGCATAGCTAGTAGCAGTAATATACAGTTATAGGCGAAGTGTGAAGTGTTCTAATCACAGATAGATCAGTTCCTGACCTCGGAATCAAGTAGCTGAATGAGTCAAACAAATAAAAGTGAGGTTAGATGTAAAAGATTAAGACTGGTAGCTAAAATAGAATATTTTAGCATAGCTAGTAGTCTGTTTTTCACATATAGCAGTCATAACTTGCCCAGACTGGAATTTTCTGTCTATCCTATAGCCAAACTCCTTATCTGTTTGTCTCCTTATACTGACTTTCAGAAGAGGTAAAGTATTTCTTTCCACACATAGCAGTGAATTTTGGAATCTGCTTCGACCACAGGTTGTGGAGACCAATGTTATCAGCAGGTTCAGAACGACTAAACAAATTAGTGGACAAGTTCATTGACTGATATTAAAAAGACTAGGTTTAGGAAATAACTCGCTAACAGCTCTGATACAACATCAAGAGGACCCCATGGAGAATGAGCTGCAGAAAATGACTGGGTTTAATTGCTCTTCCTAATAGTGTAGTGCGGAAAACGAACTCCACAATCTGTAAGACT
>NW_009638121.1:0-925 GCF_000690535.1 Cariama cristata | reverse complement strand
TGTACACACATCACACAGGGGATCCCAAAAATAAAAAAAAATAATTAAAAAAATACCCAACAGCCTCCTCTGACGTAGGGAAAAGTCCAAGAATCACAAGGGTCAGACAGGACAACCCTCCGCCTCCCACCACCGCTTTGCAGAGATGTTCCACTCTCAGCCCCCTTCGGACAAACATACCCTCGAGACTTCAGCCAAAAAAAACCCCACTCAACTGAATGAAAAATAAATATACAAGTGTTCCCAGGACATCAGCCACGTCTGTGGTCCAAGGGAGAGGGAAAAGGAGTCTCTACAAAGTGCGGCAGGCCTTCGCTGCAGGCAGCAAAGACAGACAAGGCAAACCCTCCCTCCCCTCTCCCACGCGATTGCAAGGTAACAGTCTGAAAAGGCACTTCTCCCAAAGCAGGTGGGTCTGCCTGGCCGGGGGTCGGTGCCCGGCAAGGTGACACCTAAACACTCCCAGTTTATTGCATGTAGGCAGGGTAGAGGGGTTGGGTTGGGGGCCGGCGGGGCCCGGCGGGCGGTGGGGGGGTGCAGGCGGCAGGAGATAAGGATGGCACTGTCTTGCTTTCTTCATACCACCGTACCTTGCTTCCAAAGGCTACATTCACCTGGAGGAACCCTTGCCTTCAATGGACGGAGAAGAGCCTCTGCACGGAGGGGTAGGCAGGGCTCCCACGGGCACCCCAACACCGTTGGCCCCATGGATCTGCTCCCCTGAGCTTGGCTGTTGGGCCAGCGCTGGGGGCCAGCAAGAGCCCGACCTCCACGGGGGGACGGTCCCCAGCCCAGGGATGCTGGGCTGGGGGCTGAGAAGAAAACTCATGCCACAAAGCGGAGGGGATGAGCGGTCGCTCCGCTCCGCACGACAGAGACGGCGTCTGGTTATTTGGTCAGTTAACATTGGCAGGGGGCTTGGGGG
>NW_009638120.1:0-8974 GCF_000690535.1 Cariama cristata | reverse complement strand
TGGGACGTCCAGGTGCCTGCCCTGCTGCAATAGCGGTGTGAGCCCCTGCAGCCTGCGGCCCCCTGACCATCATCGGGAAACTCGGTATTGGTTTTGTATACTTTTCTTCTTATTTCCATTATTAGTAGCATTAGTATTAATACATTATACTATTTTCCATTATTATTGTATTATTAAAGTAGTTTTAATTTCCAATCCATAAGTCTCTCTCCCTTTTCTCCATCCTTTCCCCTCTTGGGAGGAGGGAGGGGTTAACAGAGAGCATCTGCTGCCCATTTTAAGAGCTGGCCCAGCCTTAAACAGTCACAACATCACTTGGTGTTTCTTTTAAAAGTCTCTGTTTTTCAGTTTCAAATATATGGCCAACATTTTCTTTATGGTTTAATTTTCTTTTAAGGGCTTCTTATTTTTATGCTCTCATGTTCTAGCCAAACTGAAATAATGTTACTACCTTATATTCACATTTCTAAAATCTTTCAGTACCTTTGAAGTATTATTGTCCTCATTAATACACAGTACTTTCCAACTTAGTACAATCGAAGAATGTAATTCAAGGTCTATTCCTCCCACACACATTTATAAAATTGTCAAATAAAATTAGACTTATCATCAAACCTGGCAGTTCTTTAATGAGCAGTTTCATCTTGGTTGTAATCATTTTTTGTTTGTGTATATTCAGTAATTTTTCATTCTATGTCCCGCAAATCATTTTAACTTTTTACATTTTACCCATTGGAAATCACAAATGTTTTCCGTTTTCACTTTGGAATGTCTGTGTACCACATTACATATATTGTTTTATACCTATATAAAAATTTGAAGAAATAATTAATATTATGAAAGCACCTACTAAAGTGCCTTGTTGTATTTTCTTAGCTGTTTTGTTATTGTTACTGTTACTGCTTTTGTCTGCTAATTATTACAACAGGAACTAAATGGTAGTTACACTTGTTTACTAAGAAGTCTAAAAATCACAGTTGTCTGCTGGTCCACGTTTCCTTACTGATACACACAGTCTCCTTAAACTTTGTTCCATTATTTTATAAGGCTTTCCATGATACTTACCAAGGTTATTCTTGTACCTTTACTCTATTACTCTGTTTACAGGGTTTGCCGTTTCATATTTTCTGTACTTTCCTGACTGCTGGGGGTTTTTTTAGAAAAAAAAGCAGAAATTTTCACAAATATATTAATTGCCATTAAAACTGCCATATCCAGCTAGCATACACTTCCGGCTTTATGTATGTCTTTCTAAAGATTCTGCAAACAGTTTAACTAAAAACACTACTTCATTTTTCAACTTTAAGCTGATCTAAACCAGAAAGAATAAAGTCATCCATTTTTAAAGGATAGAATTAATTTCCTTATTTTCCCAATAACAGGGTTAATTTACTTTTTCCTAGTAGTATAGTTATAAGTCCCTTTATTACATAACAGTAAAAATCCTTCAGCATTAGAAAAAATAAAAATTACAATTATTCTCAACTATTCTGAGTTTACTATTACTATTAAAATGCTACTGCTTCTGTTAGTGCTTTCTTTAGCTTTCTTTTATTATGAAAATCAGATTCTTATCTATAAATTCAGCTATAACATTAAATTTCATTGGTCTAAATTTTGATTAAGTCCTTTGTGTTGAAAATCCATCTATTCAGAATTATAAGAATCTGCTTCCTGAAGAAATTATAGCCCGCAATAAAATCTATTTGTGTGTTCCTGAAAAATTCCTTTCTTCTAAACTGAAAGTCTGTAACCCTTACAGAGCATCTTGAACTCTGTTCATACAGCAAAACTAGATCTGCCATTCACAAGCAGAGATGCTGTGGGCTAAAATCATGAAAATTTTGTGAATTTGAGGAAATTCCTGCCACTGCTGTTGCAAAAGGAGTTTATTTCACATTTGATGTTACATTAAAGGAATTATATAAAATAAAGAAGAATGTAGATTTCAAATCATGTCAGTACAATTCATTATTGCAGAACATCTATTTTTCACCACTGAAGTTATAGCTAAAAAAATTAGTATTTTCCTTTGCAGGGCAGAATTGTGGAATTTCTGACATCTACCACTGTTAAAAAAAAAAAAAAATTGTAAAAAAAAATCTGGCAAAATAATTATCAATATATCACTGAATGCTACCACTGAGAAATTGAAACTGAGTTTCAGCCTTGGAGGAAAAAGAATGTATGATACGTCATATCCCAGCATGGTATAAGATACAAAATGTTATTATCAAGTGCAGAGCTGTTGCTGCACAAACTGGAGTTTCCTCTCTTGTTTTGATTCTGTTTTGTTATAGGTACGCTTGGCTTTGATGAGAGGTGGTAATCTCCATTGGTTCTGAAGGGACCAGAAAAAAATCACTTAATATGTCTTTTGCATCTTTGGTTACTACTATTCTAAGAAACCTTAAAGGTCATGTAAATAATAGCTACATTTATACCAAAAATTAAATTTTTGTTTATTCATAGAACATAGGTGAAACTTAGCCTACCATTTTGGGCAGTCAAGTTTTTTTCCTTTAGCACACTTTTGATACACCCTTTCCCAAGCACACCATATGGACGCATTATCCTTGGGGAGCAGTACATGTATTCATAAGGTATCTATCTTTTTAAACTCTTTAAATTATCTTTAGAACTAAAAATCTTGAGGTCCTACAGCCTTCACAATTGCAGAGTGGGCAGAAATACCAGTTTTCAGACTGTGGTATCTTACTTTTTTGTGTTTCTTGTCTCACGTCATTAAAAAATAACTTTTCATTGTCTAATACAGCAGCTAAACAAGCACTGCAATATCTGTTTATATTTTCTATTCATGCATCTGCTATGATATTCACCTTTGACTATCAATATTCTACTTATTAATCCATGACAAGCTGTTAACCACTAAATGGAAAATGCTGACAGTCGTTATAACATTATCATGCTCAACCTTTTATGAGTAACTCAGGTCACCTTTCTGCATGAACAAAATGGTATTAGTGAATTGCATTGCACCATGGTGTAAAAACAGAGAGACTTTCAGGAATTTTAGTAGAAGATTAAGAATCATTTTTAATGCTTAAAATGCATCTGTGTTGTCTCAAAGGATTCATACAGAGAATGTCAACTGAAACTTAATATTATGAGAAAGAAACACACTCCACAGATTTCCCATATTTGATAAAATTTTGAGTAATAACCTGAAACCTGAAATAACACTTCTGTGGCAACCAGCCTTACAGCTCTATTTCTTCCAATGCTTAACTGCTCAGGGGCTTTCCAAGGAAAATAAGAGGTCACAATTTATGCACATTACTTTCTTATTTTTATCTTATGATTTTGATCTTATAGTTGGTATTAATGGAAGTAAAGAATTAATGTATTGATCAAACTAAAGTACATTTGGCATAGACAATTCTTTGTACAGTTCTGACACTGTATGTCAAACTTGAAGTAGAATTCTAGTGCTCTAAGCTAGTTTCAGAAACTGAAAATTTGCACCTGCTATTTTATGTGATCCAGTAAATGCATACACACAAACTTGAACTAGCAGACTTGTGTGACTAATATAGGTACTCCCAAAATAACTTCACTCACTTTCAGATAATAGTCTTTTCTGGTGTAACATTTCTTCTTGTCAGTATTCTGGTAACTCCTTTAATTTCTATTACATTTAGAAGTAATAGTATGAGTTTATTCACTACTTTCATTAAAAAACTAAATGTTAAAATCATTTGAAACTAAGAGTATATGTATTAGGCAAGGAATGAGGACAACAGTTGAAGTACAACAATAAAAAATAAAAACTAATTCAAACACCTGAAATCAGAGAAGTCAGATCCTGACATTGGCACCAACCCTAGAATGAGGATACACTGTACAAACAGGGGTTCTTACTGGAAAGAATTAACTGTGGAGCAAGGGTTTGTCTTCGAAGTGGAGCAAGACAAGAGAAAAGTTGTCTGCATACCAGGAACAAAGGTAGCAGGACACAGAATCAAGGGCAAAGAGAAAAACCCTGTTGGATGTGGGGAAAATTCCACTGATTATTCTTCATGTCAGGGCAAATAACACTGCCTCTTCCTTGCAAGGATGTATTACAGAAAAATCTACCAGACAAGAAAATAAGTTGAAGAAACAGACACAAAAAAGTGATCTACAATGCAATTATTTTAGTCACCACGATAAGGGTGACAAAACATCAATGATTCAAAGACTGGTATTTTGAGGAAAGTTTGGGGATTTTCAGTTACTGTGAGATATTCATAGACAGGGTATTTGAAGTGGGAATGACACCAGATGAGCTCTAAAAGTGCTAACTTTCTGAGATCAAATAGCTGACAAAAAGAGCTATAATTTAAAACTAAGGCAGATCTGGTCTTAATGCATAGGAAGGTCATGTAAACATGGATATAGTAAGTGCTAAATGAACATCAAAAGTATGAATAACAATACTGATGGAAGGAGAAGTAGGAAATCTATACAGTTAAAAACATATATTTTGTAAATGATGTTTTGCAGAAAAGTGGTTATAAAAATACCTTAAGGAAGGTAATCATGAGTTACTCCTATTCAGAGTAAACTGAAAGATATATGAAAACAGATCAGCAAACAACATCCTTTATTTCAAAAGGGCATATGCTGAGAAGTGATGGAAAATAATTACTGAGGTCAGCTTTACTGAAGAGCTTATCAGCTCAAATATTCAAGACTTCCAATATCTGTAACTTAAAAGTGAAACAATATCAGAAACTTGCATCTGAAGCAAGGAGAAAAATTGCAAAAGACTCAGACTAAATAAAAAAAAAATTAACTGTCTCATTTCTTGTCATGCATGCCCAAGAAAGACGAATTCAAATAGACACAAGAAATGATGAAGGGAGGTGCCATAAGCAGAAAAGAAAGCATATGTCTTTAGAGGAGATTCAAAGGCTTGACATTATTTTAGGCAAAAAGGAAGTCTGGAAATGCATATGACTGCTCTCCATAAACACATAGGAGAAAGAAACAGCAGGGAGACAGAATTGCCAGTTAATCTTAAGAATAATATTGACAAAAGAACAAATGGGTATTAAGTGGTTATAAATACATTCAGTTAAGAAATTAGAGGGCCCCTAATTTTCAGAGGACTAACATCTGGAACAGGCTTGCTAAAGGAGTATGTCATTTTAAAGGTTAGCTGGCTAAATTTAGGAATTTGTGATAACAAAGAATTCAACTGTCTACAATAGAAACTCTTTTCCTGTCCAGCATTGTATTACTTCTATGTATTTGATGCAAGGGGCAGGATGGTGGAGGGATGTTCAACCACTGACCACTAAGTAAGTCCTCATTATGTCCTGCTTTCCCTTTAAATTTTAACCTTTTAAAATCGAAATCTTCAGTTGCACTTCTTTTTGTTCATCACTCTATTTAATTTGATTCAGCTTGGAATGAATTGATACAACATTCTTCTCCATAGTTAGCACTTTTTTATTCGATATATATCAAAATAGCCTATAAACACCTAAGTTTTCTTTTGATTCAGTAGCAAGACAATGTTCCTGTATAGAAATGCCAAATTATTCTCCTATCTCATCTTGCTGTTGGGTAGTAGAATCCCTCATGGAGACAAAGCAACTGCTTACTGTTCAATAAGCCTATCCAAATCATGAATATAATGCTGGGTTTCTCTAGGGACAAGAAAAACAATCCTGCAAAAAACAAAATTATAACAAGCAATGTGTTGGTTGAACTGCATTTTGTTTTCCATGCAGTTAGCAGTCGAAATAGAAAAAGAATATTATGTTGGTTATGTAAATTTAATGACAAAAGCCATGCTATTTTGACTCTATAATATGGATTATTTTAAACAAAATGGTAGCTATCATTAGTGTCTGTTGTTTTTAAAGAAGCATATTGTACAATACAGATAGAAGACATCTTTTTTATATCATGTTGTTTACAGAGTTACTCTATACTATAAATGTATGTAGGAATAACACTCTGGCACCTAGAGTCAAAATGATCTCTTGTTTTCTTGTGTTCTCTTGTTCTCTTGTGTTGAGAATTTCTTTCCAAATAAAGGACTTACCAAAAACTGTCAGAAGTGTGTTTTCTACCCTGATGTTCTGCAAATTGAGTATTAGAAGTGATGATCAGCCTTTCAGAAAGAAATCATTATCTAGTCATTAACTTTTCTTTTACCTCTCATCTTAAAGACCAAAGTGTAAATGAAACTGTTTAAGACACTATATTGCATACAACTAGCTAAATGCTTATGCCCACACAAATGAGTAAATAGGAAGGTGAAACATAATTATGTTAATTTACAGTTTTATTTCTGACATCAAGCACTGAGTCTGCTCATTCACTCTTTTATGGGCAAACAGCAATTTTTAATTAATTCACTCAATTAGAGAGTACAGGATAAGGAACCCAAATCAAACTGTTGAACACATTCATAGCAATTATATTTTAAAACAACAGAAAGATAGTGAATATGTATCTTATTTAAGTCAAACAGGAATCTCATTAATTTGGAAAAATATTCCTCATCTTTAGACAGAGGCAGAAAGAACAGTTACTTAAAAAAGGAAAAACTGAACATTGCACATAGCACAGTACATGTAATATAAAAAGGGATAATGTCAATTAGGTGGGATTATTAATACACTAGCAACAGTGTCTGTAGAGAAAGACATTGTTGAACAATTCTGTCTGTTTGTTTCAGTATAAAAGTCAGATTTGATTACTTTTCAAATATATTTTTTAGCTCTCCACTACTGTTTCTGTAAGTGCACGCGTGTGTGCATGCTCCTCAACGTTATGATATTTTGAAGAATTTTGTCTTTTCTTGTGTTAAGTACAACCTATCCAGAATGTCAAGCGTTAATCTTCAGAAACATGCACATAAGCTGAGCATGCAAAAATGGGCAAACACACTGCTCAAACTGCAGGACTTGCTATGTTTACAAAAGAAAGCTTTTATACACACTTATCTAAATCTGAGTGGGCAGCCCTGGGAACCTGACCAACATGTTTCTAAGCTTTTAAATGCATTTGTAGTATAGGCAATGATGATACATTTATTTAATAGGTTCATGTTTTTAAATAATTTGCAATTTCAGCAATAAACATACCAATTTTTAACTTGCAGTAAACACTACAAATATATCTAAAACATTTTTCCATGGACTCTACAGAGTGGTCAAATTCATGCAATCATTGTCTGATGTGAAAATTTACCTCTTACACAGAACTTTATTATAAATATTTAATGCTGTTTAATCTCAGTGAAAATTTGCATAAAATTGAGCTTCAAAAATAGTTTGAGGCTCTTTTCATCATTTGACATACACCCATGACCCTTTCAATCAGAATAAGGTGTTTGCAGAAAGTGGACAATATATGTATCTATAAGTCTTGAGTACGTACAATGTAAATCCTAAAGTAAGATAAAGGGTGTAAAAATATTTGAGAATCATTTCTTAATAAAAAATGAAGTCATCAAGGCAGAAGCCTTCCTATATTTCTGCATTTTCTCGGTGACTACACTTCTTTTTCTACAGTAAAGCATAATTTTACATGAATCTCCTTCTGCTTGGTTTACATGTTCAAAACATGCATTAAAATACAATAAAAAGGGGAAATGCAGTTCATTTACAGTTCAGTGCTGAGGGATCTGTCATCCATACTGCTCAAACTATAGGCACTAACAATTTCTGATTGAGGCCATTAGGGTATATGGTGCACATAATTTTTTTTCTTTCTAGTGCCAGTGATACAAACTACAGTGGCTTCATAGGTGACGGTACTATTGTAAAAAAGACATTGGCTTTAACTGGATGTCTTACCAACACCTCATTGCCTATAATAGTTAACATGAAGCTATATTTGAAAGTGAAGGCCAATAACAATATTTTTTCTTGATGATATAAATTTTCTTGTTTACAATAACATGGTGCAGTGGGCTGGTTCTCATTACACCAATAAAGAATCAGAGTAGCCACAACACAGAAGCAGTTTGTCTGGACAATACAAGTTAGCATAGAATAAACAACTAAAGGCATTGATTTTCACCATCTGTATACTTTGAAATTTTGCTCATGTAAATATAAAATAGAATGTATATAACAACATTTAAAAAAATATGAAAGGAACATGTGCTTATTGTTTAAGGCTCTAATACATAATTCCTTAATTCTTTAATAGCCAAAACAGAATAAAGAAAGCAGTTGGCTTCCTAACTTTTTGCAAATAAGATGTCAGCAGGGACAGAAATATCCATGAGAATCATTAACAATAATCCAAAATTCCCTTCAAATACAAAAGACATTGTTGGAAAACTTTTGATAGCTACATCTTCAAAAGCAAAGACTAAATTCAAAATACTTTCATGACAATATTTTTAAGAATTATACAAATCTCCTTTAAAAAGGAACAGCATATTCCTTTAAGAATAGGAGACACACCTCTGACCATATTCTAACCTGATATATTCTTACCTTTCTAGAAGGAAGATTTTTTTTAAAAAAAACTTAGGATTCTTATTTTTATCATGAAAAAAATGTACACAAACAAGGGTGACCAAAGCACGTGCATTTCGATTATTCTCTTTGCTCCAAATATTATTTTTTCCAAGTGAACTGCTCCATATTCGTAATAAAAATTTTAAAAAATCAACCTAATACAACAACGAATCCTGAATAAATGTCTAGCTTTTCCCCAATATATTTAGAATGATGCAATAAACACAGGATATTTCAAGTGCTCCTGATCAGGTAAGTTCCTAATACAAGAACATCATATGTAATGCCCAGGTTATCTTGGTAGAATTACATGATTTCAACAAAGATGGACCTTGTTTATATTGAAGACTACAGTGGCTTACATAAAAGTAAGACTATAAAATAACTTTAAAAAATACAAAATTCTTCACTGAATTTATGCCTGATATAAATCAGGTCTATATTAAATTATATAAATAAATTATATAAATAAATTATAT
>NW_009638119.1:972-1207 GCF_000690535.1 Cariama cristata | reverse complement strand
CGGCCTCCACCACGGCGCGGATGGAGTCGATTTTGGTGCCGTAGAGGTTGCCCTCGTACTCGCCGTGCTCCAGGTACCGCCCCGCCTTGATGTCCGCCTCCATCTCCCCCCGTGACACGAAGCGGTACCCGTGCCCGTCCTTCTCGCTCTCCTTCGGCTTCCGCGACGTGTCTGCCCGGGGATCGCTCCGCTGAGTGCTGGGGGCAGGGGGGGGGCCCCACTCGGGGGAGCACCA
>NW_009638119.1:0-873 GCF_000690535.1 Cariama cristata | reverse complement strand
TGGCGGGGACAGGGATTCGTGCGGGAGACAGAGATGGTGGCAGGAACAGGGACAGTGGCAGGGGACAGGGATGCTCTTGGGGACAGTGATGTTCATCAGGATGGTGACACTCCCAGGGGACAGGGATGCTCATAGGGGACAGGGATGGTGGCAGGAACAGGGATGCTGGTGGGGACAGGGATGCTTGCGGGCGACAGAGATGGTGGCAGGAACAGGGACACTGGCAGGGGACAGGGATGCTCTTGGGGACAGTGATGTTCATCAGGATGGTGACACTCCCAGGGGACAGGGATGCTGGTGGGAATGATGCTGCTCATAGGGGACAGATGTTGGTGGGGATGGGGATGCTCGTAGGGGACAGGGATGCTGGCGGGGGACAGGGACGTTGGTGGGGACAGGGATGCTCACAGGGAACAGCAGGGATGCTTGTAGGGGACACGGATGCTGGCGGGGACAGGGATGCTCTTGGGGGTAGCGATGCTCACGAGGATGGTGATGCTCCCAGGGGACAGGGATGCTGGCGGGGACACTGATGCTCATGGGGACACCGATGCCGGCAGGGCCGGTGATGCTGGCAGAGGACAGCGATGCCGGCAGGGCCGCGGGGACACTCACAGGGGATGGTGGTGCCGTAGCGAGCCTGGTCGGACATGATGAGCTTGTTCTTGAGGCTGCGGCGCCCCACGCCCTGGGCACCGATGAGCACCAGGGTTTTCCGGCGGAAGGGGGGCATGCGGGCCACCTCCTCGTAGATCAGCAGCTCGTGGCGGTCGAACTCTGGGCGAGGGACGGGGTTGTCACCCCCAGTGGGACCCCCAAACCGGGTGCCATGGGGACCCCGGGGCACCCTGTCCCCTGAGGTGCCATCAGGAG
>NW_009638118.1:8614-12912 GCF_000690535.1 Cariama cristata | reverse complement strand
CTCACAGCCCCCCCGAGGAGCCCCTTCGCCTCCCCGGCAGCGGAGCAGAAGCGCGTCCCTTCTGCCTGGCCGTCGCCCCTCCGGCTGGGCTCTCTGAACAGCATCCCACCGCCTCCTGTCACTCTCCTGTCCTGGGCTGCTGCTCTGGGAAATGCCGAGCTATTGAGCTGGTTTGGACTGTTCCCGTAGGGAATCATAGAATCATTATGGTTGGAAGAGACCTCAAAGATCAAGTCCAACCGTATACCTGATGCCACCGTGTCCACTAAACCATGTCTTGAAGTACCCCATCTAAACCTTTTTTGAACACCTCCAGGGACGATGACTCCACCACCTCCCTGGGGAGCCCGTTCCAATGCCTGACAACTCTAACAGTGAAGAAAAAGTTCAGTTCGGTCTGTTCCAGATCAATAGCGATGCAAGGGTCCTCTCCCTGCTGAGGCAACATCAGCCCCTATTTGGGGAGGTGCAGTCTCAGCCGAAGGAGGAAACGCTTGAACCCTGGGAGGTGGGAAAATGATGGAGCTAGTGGAGACAGGAGATCGCTCATTCGTGAGAGGGATGCAGAGGTGCAGAGCTCAGAGGTGGCTTATCTGTGGTCTCGGCATGGTGACCTCTCAAGACAGGGTCCTGTCCTGCCTGGGGAGGGTGAAACAGGTCAAGCCTGCCCAGACTTGCACATCAGAGCTGAATCAGCTCCCAGCCCTTGGAAGCTCTGCTTGGCCCATTGGGAGGGAAGGACTAGCTGCTCGGGGAACCTGAGTGATTTTAAATATACGCTCTGCTGAGGGGCCTGAATACAATGGTTTGACCATACAGCTGTTATTCCCAGAGCAGTCTCATAGCTGTGCTGCATCTATTTTTGTGGGTCCCCAAGGAATGTTCCTCCGGCCATTTCTAGCAAATTAGTCACAGTGACAGCCGAGGAGTGCTCTGGGAACAGTGTACTTAGCAGAAACATTCAGCTGTTCAAACTTGTCCAGCTGTATAAGATGACTATTGCCCATTTACATATTGCATTTTCCTAGTAAATTGTTACTTTTTTGCCTAAGGCAAAGCATAGTACTTGGAAATCCTTGGCTGAGGAGGTGATTAGGCAGGGACGTGATTGGCACATAGACTGATTTTTTTTTTTTTCTTTCTACTTCTGTAAAATCTTGTCCACTGCTCTTTTTACCCACCAGTAAATCTCCTTCCCTTCACTATGACTTATGCTTAAGAGTTCCTCCTGTGTGCAGCCTGCCCTGCTTTTTGCCAGTGCATACTCTGCTTATTAAAGTTACTCCTCAAAGCCCAGCAATACACACACTGTGTGTATGTGTATATATCCTTGGGGGACATCAAGAGCTAATTACACCAGATGCAACTGGTGTTAAACAGCACCGTAAGTGAAGTCAACATCACAGGAATGACAAAAGATGGGCCACCTAATACCACTAAACAAAAAAGGCTGGCTCTGCTTGCTGAAAGAGAGGCACAAGCTTAAACTCTGCTAAATGGTAAATAGAAGTATTGGTCTCTATTTTAATGCAATAAGCAGTGGGTCCCAATGAAGCAACCTGAAGTTAGTGTTCGTACCAAGGCTTTTATCAGTTTGCAGCTCAGTCACAGAGTCTCAGCAGAAGTCTTTCATGTCCGTGCGCAGAGACCCTGTGTGAGCCAAAGCAAATAAGGTGCCGTCTCTGGGCTGCGGTGCAGTCTGTGTAACACACACTGACCTACTGTCCAACCTGCTGTCATGACACGTTCATCCCATCACGGGACTAATATGTTCAGTATTCCTGCTAGGACTGCTGCACGATGAAAGCAGGCTGAAATCTGATTCAGGCTGCCCTCACCCTCTGCTTACTTCTCATGTTGTTGTTTCTCAGTTGCCTGCTAACTTGGATAATAAAGACAGAGCAGAACGACCGAACAGCTAGGTCTGAGAATTGACTGCTCGGTAGTTGTAAGCGTTATTGACTTGCAACTTTCTGCTGCGTTTTTGCAAGGACCACCTGAACTCTACAGGTCTCACCAGAGCTGGGTGTGTGATGCGCCCTGGCCTTCAGAGCCCCTCTAAAAGCACAGGACCAAGCACCTTCCCACAGCAACTCCTTGCAGGACAGTAAATTTACACAAATTTGCCTCACTGTTTTTATGATATAAATCATGGGTGTAAGGCAGCTTGTCCTTGTACTTTGCCTGCTGGCTTGATTTTCAGGGCTTTTTTTTTTTTTTTGTGTGTGTGTGTGTGTGTGTGTGTGTGTGTGTGTTCAAGTTTCTCAGTTATTAGGCTTACCTTGCACTTTCTGCCTGGCTGTTCAGAATAAGAAGCCCTTTCCTCCTACCTCTCCTGCCTGGTTCTGCTGTGCACTTGGAACCTCTTGCCCAGCTAAGCTGGAGGCCACCATCACCGCAGGTAGCCAGAGACATTTCCCAGTGAGATGGAAGACATGGGTTTGAATCCCTTCAGACAGCAGATGGATGTGAACCTTAGTCTTCAATGAAGCTACTTAGACCGGAATTTTAAAAAGCCCTTCTCAAAGAAACAAGGTAGAAGGCTAGTCAGCTAGACAGGAGAACAGAGTGGTAATGTTTGCCCTCCTTGATTTGTCTCATTATGTGAAATCAATATTGGGAAAGTAGTCTATAATTTGTAATGCGGCAACCTTCCTTTCTCCCACCCCTTCCCAAAGCCAACTGCAAATAAAGTTGATAGTCCAAAGGCTGGGTTTATTTCTTGGAGACTGTTTCCTGCTGCGCATTTGTGCAGTAAAGCAGACACTGCTGCTGCCTCCTGAATGGGGGCAAATAGTTCTTGGGGATGTAGATTACTGTCTGTTAGTTAACAGCCCCCCTTTTTTTTTTTTTTTGACAAAGGGATTTTTGTACAAGACCTCCTGCTGGTCATGCTGATTTGATGAGCGTTTGCACCCTAAATGTCACGTCTCCTTCTAGAGAGCACTTAAAACAAGCAAAGCAAACAAAGTCCTCAAACCTTTTCTTACATAGGTGTTCCTGGACTTTTGTACAATTCCCTGGCGTTTAACTGCTGACTGGCAAGTCCAGTGCCTGACCCAGGAAACTAAAAACCTGATTAGATAGTCAGCTGCTAATGCCACCAAACTCCAAGGGACTGTGGAGTTTAAACTCTTACGGGATGGTGTTTTCCTGACAGAGGTAGGTTGACATGCAGAGCCAGGAGTAACGCAGGGTAGAGGTGTTTGAGCTTCCCTGCCCCTAGTGAATGTCTGCTGTGGCAGAGTGAATTATTTCATGAGCCTACTGTTGTATTGCCAGCATTCAAGTTTCTTCCATCCCAGCAAAAACTCAGGAAAGAGCCTCAGCTGCGTGTCTGCCGAGGGATCAGCTCTGTTGACAGTATTTACTTTCTTTGTAAAGGCTCAATTCCCTCTGCTCTTCAGAGACAAATGAACGGGAAAAACATTTTGCTCCATGTGTCTATAAACCAGGAGGTTCTGTTTGATGAATTAGCCACTGCAGTGGTCTCTGTGGGCACAAGGCTTTTCAGTCACTTTCTATCATGACTCCATCCTAGCTACAGTCAGCCACATGTACAAACTGCAGGAAAATTACTTTGTTTTGGTGTTGCCTGTGGGAACAGGAGCAAGAGTAGCAACCATCTGCCCTTGTGTTAGGATGCTCTGCATGCAAACTCAACTTTTCCAGACCCTGCTTGGCAAATACTAAGTATTTTTTAGGTACTCAGTTATCTTCATCCCAACTTCAGTCTTTCCCCCCGCCCCCCATCTCTAAAGCCATAGGAGACACTGTTCTCAAGTCAAGTCAGCTGTTCTGGTTATCTGCAATAGTGTTTTCAATAGCAGTACCTTCATTGTGGTATCGAAATGCCTCTCAGGAAGTGATTTTTTTCAGTAAGTTTTGCAAGTATTACTGCTACCGGAGTCAGGCAATAGAATTCCTGTATAGAAATGGGAACTGCTCTGTGCCACATGCCTGGCCTGAGCTGACAGCCCTTTGCAGATCGCTTTTACACTGACTCTTCAATTTCATTACCTTTTAATTGTGAAATATCACCATATAAGGAAAACCTAACACAGTTCACTGATTGTCCAGTTGGCTACAGGTATTTCGTTTATCACTCACTGGCAGATACGCTCCTGAGCTCTGACTTGTCTGTTCATGTTCTTAGGGCCATCAAATAGTGAAGGAGCTGGCAAAGTCAGCCTCTTGAAGAAAGTACCAGCACTAAAGGACGGAGACTTCACTCTAGCAGAATGGTAAGAACTCACTCCTTAGACTTCCTTGGGTACCAGTAATCTGTGCAGCATTTG
>NW_009638118.1:0-8583 GCF_000690535.1 Cariama cristata | reverse complement strand
CCTGCTGAGTGATTTTAGGATCACAGAATTTATCAGCATGTTGGTTATTTTTAACAGTGTAACATCATTTGCTCTGTTTTCATTTTTTGTTTGAATTATCTTTCAGAATGTAAACAAATCAGCCGACTTAACTTCTTGATCTTACTCTGAATGCACTTACCTCAAATGGGATTATAAACATTTCTGGGAAATGTTTAAAGCTTATAAAAATCCCTTTTACCCTAGGAAAAAATTCTGTTTATCTGAATCAGTCATAAAGGCCAAGTGAACACCTACAGAGATAAAATTTAAGTTTTACATTATAAGATTAATATGGAGACTGGTTAATGGTGTCATAATACTGAAATAATTGAACTGTAGTAGTATTAGCATAGGAGGAGGGTCTGCGTTTTCTTCCATTTTGTGTCAGCACAGGATTTTATGTGGCAACTCTTTTTGTAGTAACAGCCTACATATTGTTGCAGATGACTAAGATATTTTTCCATCTGACTTCTGCTGCTAATTAGTGAAAGTATAAACATCTGGACAAGCACAAAAAGATTCTGTAGGCTCTCCTTGCTGGGACTTCCACTGATTGCAATGGAAGCTGCAGGCTAGGGACAGATCTGATGAAAAGGCAACATAACCCCTTAGAGAGTTCCATTTAGTACACAGGTGCATAAACATGGCGCAGGTTTCAGAGAGATGGGTCAGAACAGTCAAGGAACAAGTGGGGTTAACATTGCTGATAGATGATTATGGAGGTTTATTGTTTGTTAACCCCAGTACTGTCCAGCAGTACTCTGCACCATAGAACAGTGCCGTGATTTTCCAGCAGGTTAAAGTTTTCATGGGAACTAAGGTGATTAAGTGCCATCTCTGATGTCAACATGAATTAGATGCCTATATATGGTCCCTAGACTCCATCATAAATCCTGATCTGAATGCTTCTTAGTGGAAGCAGCAACTTCAGAAGGGGCAGGAGAGGGAGCTTAGGCGAAAACGTTCTGTGTCATAACTCCCAGACTCCTTTCTTGTCTCTTGTTAATGTCTGAGCAGCACTGCCATTCTGCTGTATCTGAGTCGAAAGTACAACACCCCCGACCACTGGTACCCATCAGACATACAAAAACGGGCCCGGGTAGATGAATACCTCTCATGGCATCACGCTAACATCCGGGCTAATGCTCCGAAGACCATGTGGATCAAGGTAAGGAGACTGAATATTAAAATGCAAGTAAAGCGATATTTTCCTGGCAGAATACTGAGCATTTGAACAGCCCCAATTCGGAGAGAGTTTGTCATGCTGGAATAACAAACCTAGGCCATTCCTAGCTGAGAGGAGCTGTCAGAGAGGGAGCAGTTCCTAATTGCTCAACGTCAAGATCTGGCAAAAGCAGCTTTGGTCATTTTGTTTTTTTCCTTAAAGCAGGTCTGGGACAGAAGGTCTCAAAGCCCAACAGACTTCCATTGCCTGGATGTGTGAATGAATGTATAACACATTGGATATTGCCTCCAAGGGCCTCCCCCTCACTGCACAGCTGTGCAGAGTGTGCACATAGGCAGAAATTTTCCTTCTTTGGCAAGCATGTGCTTTGTTGCTGGAAGCAGAAAGACTTGCATTCTTCATACAAGTCCCTGCAGTCCCATCAGGGTGGAAATCCAGGAGCCTTCTGCTTCCAGCACCCTTAGGTACTTCTCTGAAATGAGCTCAGGGATAGACAGAATAGAGACACAGAGAGAATGGCAGAATTTCTTCCTTCAGTGTAGTCAGATCAATCTACATTTAGGCAAAATTAACAGAATCACTCCAAGGCAGAAAATCATTTAGTATCAGATGATTTTGCCGGACATCTATTTCCAGCCAACTCACCAGACAGTTAATACAACTATCCTTGGAGAGACCCAAGTGCAAGTATAGCCCTGCAAGTACAGCTGTGGTATGGAATTTCAGATGAAATCAGTGTTGCCCGTAAACAAGTAAGAACTTCACTCGTCCTGTGTAAAGTTTGTCTTTGTTTGTGCCTAACATATCAGGATGCATTTAGCTTTTTGATTTACTGACATTTGAATTTTTGGCTAGAGAGCACAGGGAAGCAATTCAAATATGAGTCAGATTCATACAAGAAGCAGTTTCTTCCAGTCTCTGCAGGCTGTTATTGCAGTGCTCCAAGGGAGAGAAATCCAACTAATTGGTGCTGCTGATTAGATAATCCAGATAAAGAAAAGGTCCTCAGAATAATTGAAAATAGGGAAACATATAAAGCCACCACGTAACAGAAGGCATGTTAGCTATACATGGGAGAAAATAGACTGCCCTGAGATACAGAAAAGAAAGAAGGTGCTCTTTCAAGTGATGATACCCAGAGATCCCATCATGCATAATTGGAACCACTTAGGAAGAGAACTGGCCATGAATTTTCTGATGAAATAGATTCCACATGTATTTGGCAAAAATCCTGGCTTGGATTAAGCAATCCCAACTTGAATTCTTGAATATACTAGCAGCAAGTAGAAATTCCGTCCACTCCCACCGATGGAAATTTGTATCTTCAATTTTGCTTCTCTAAATAAACTACATTTCTTCAGCTGGGGTAGGTGGAGGCAGCATAGTTGTGAAAGACTGCAGTCTCCAATGGTGCGTACACCTCTGTGAATGGTGAAAAATCTCACGGAAAGGCAACTACCCCCTGTGCCAGCAAGTTTGTGGAGACAAAGACCGCTCTTATATGATTGCTCTGGAAAAATTTCTAGTGGTTTAAAGAATGATGCTTGGGAGGCCACAGAAAGGCTAGTGTAAAAATAAATGGTGCTTACCCACTCCCAGCCTCGCTGGCTGCTGTCACACACAGGAAGCCATTTCTTGCCACTCCAGCCAGCGTTGATGCATTCCAGTCCCTCCTATGCTGCCTGCCACAGCCACCACCGTGCCCTCCTTTCCATCGCTCAGGCAGCTGCCTGCCTGTCTGCCTGCCTCCGGCACCCAGTTACACAGCAGGGCGGATGGCAGGGGTGGCTGGTGGGCAGGCAGCCTGCTGACCCGTCTTGGCAGGCTGTTGAAAGGGAGGACATAGCAGAGATGAGCGTGGCAGAGATTTGTCTTCCCTGGAGCTGTCGCCTATTTTTCTTTTGTAACCCACCAAGGTGGAATGGGAGGGCACAACTGCCAGGCATAAAATGAGCCGAGTCCTTGATTTCATTCTGTGTATTGCTGCCCATTAGGTGGAGGTTACTGTCATGGTAGATCAGCCGCTTAGGACTGCTTGTGTGCTCTCTATCCATGAGCCACTTGGAACTGCAGCAGTCCGTGAAGCTCTAGCGTCATCCCCTCCTGCGGCTTTGGTGCAGGATCACTGACGATCATGAGTAGTTCATTGGGTGTAACTTAAATGACTACCACCAGATCCACGAGAAGATGGATGGCTGTGCTCTTAAGTCCCTTCTCTCCTCAGGTGCTGATTCCCCTTTTCACAGGGCAGCCGCTGCCCTCTGAGAAGCTCCAGGAGGTTATGGAGGGACTGTCCACTTCCCTGAAGCAATTTGAGGAGAGGTTTCTGCAAGACAAGGCTTTTATCATCGGGAGCGAGATTTCTCTGGCGGATCTTGTGGCCATTGTGGAGCTGATGCAAGTGAGTGCTGGAGTGTGGTAAGGCAGTCAGCAGAAGGGAAAACATGCTGCTGGGCAGGGAGGGGCGCAGCACGTGGTAACACTTCACTAGAAAGAGGAGTGAGGGCATATCTCAACAGAACTGGCCTAAGATAATGAGGAGAATATGGGAGTGGGTTCAGAAAACCAGTTTACGAAAAAAAACAAGCTGGCTGCAACACTTGTCTTGTGTTTCTCTTTTCTAACAATACTTCTTCTTCTCCTTTATCCTTTTTCCTGACCTTGTTTTTAACCTCCAGAGAAGGAGGTAATACATAAAAGTGAGAAGCAATAGCAGACAGGTCTGATGAAATAAGAAAATTATATAGGAATATTTTTATCATACAAGAATATCCTTCTTCAGATGACACTTGCCCATTCCATGTCTGGAAGATGCAAGACTGAATCTCAGACAGAGGCCGTTAAATTAAGTCTGTTACAAACTGGTTGTTCTCTGCCAGACTGTCAGGACCTGGATCCTGCAGCCCAGAAGTGATTCTTTCTCCCAGTTCTGTATCCCAGAGACTGAGAAACAGCAGTTCTGCTTCTCCACAGCATTGTGTTCCAGAGAGTGGCACAGGCAGAAAGTAGAAGGGGGGTCGATTATGTCAACTAAGACATCAGTTCAATTAAACGCTAAGCGTTTTGTGCTGTGGTCTTGCTATATAATATAGCAGTCTGTACTGTGGACTGTGCAGTTGTCCCTGGAACTGTCAGCCCACCACGTCTTCGATGCTGTAGCTGAAAATCACTCACAATAAGTGGTAGTCATCTCTGCTGCTCCTAACAGCTGTTCCGGGGCTCAGGCATGGACTTGTAAATGCCCTTTAAAATATAGGCTAGCTTCTGTGTCCCCCAGATAGACACATCTGACCGGAGGAGATTTCCTTCCTTCCTAGTGCTCCTCTATGAGCTCTTCTTCATTTTTTTTCCTCTACCTGTACCTGCAGGTACACTCTTGGTGCCTGTTTTGTTGGCGAAGAAGTGACTGCCCAATGCCTCACTGTTGCTCTCTCCCTCTTTCTGCAGCCTGTTGGAGTTGGTTGCGACATCTTCGAAGACAGACCAAGGCTGATGGAGTGGCGCAGGCGAGTCGAGGATGCTGTGGGGAAAGAGCTTTTCTTCCAAGCCCACGAGATGATCCTCAATATCAAAGAACTGAGCAACATTCAAATTGATCCACAGCTGAAAGAGCATCTGGCACCTGTGTTGATGAAGATGTTAAAATGAATTAACCTATCTTACCATTTTTCCTACCCTTTATTTTTTTTTAACTTCTTCTCTGACCTCCAGTTCTACATGTAACTGGAAAGAGCACTGTAATTCTAACACAGAAATTGCAGAGTGTTTCCCCTCCCCACCCCACCAGGCCTTTTCTGTATCTTTGGGGGTGGAAGCTGGGGAAGGTTTAAGACCGGAAACATTAAATTTATACAGAAGGCTGAGGCCCTACAGGTCACTTTTAACTTGTGGATCTGGGTTTTATTTCAGTGTCAGTCTTCTCAGAGATGGTAGAGACATGAACGGTATTTCCTGACAAAATTTGAGCCAGCCTGCAAACTGGGAACATTAGAGAACTGTATAGGATGAGGATCGTTGTTTTCATGTGTTTTTAGCATTTGCAGATCCTTCTCCAGTGGCAAGCACTGCAAGGCGTGCCTGATCCTCACCTTCCCAGCACGTGTTTGCACAGACAAGTACAGCACAAAACTACAGGCAGTCACAAAAATGAAAAAAGACACTGATTATTTTTTTTTTAAAGTTTGTTATTGCTGAGGCGTCTTGCTTGGCTGTCCATGTACATTCCACATGTCTATTTGCTTTAGGTTCCTGTGAGAAGTTTCTTCATACTCATCTACAACTGTGAATCTTCATAATTCTTCAGTTTAACCGCTGCTCTACGTTTCTGAAAGCCTGGGTTTCGTTGGTGCTCGATCTGCCAGTGCAGATGTGGCAGGGGCTCTTCTTGGAGGTTCATGCAGTAAAGACCAAGCCACTTCAGAAAGCTGATGGTGGCCACAGCCTTTGAATAATTGCCTACCTGAAATACCCTGTTGATATTATATAGGGAATACACTGAAAGAATGCATTCACAATGACTTCTTGAAAGAGAATATAACAGCAAACAAATTGGTTTTTTTTTCTGTGGTAATACTGTAATAGCAATCCACATTTCTCCTAGAAAATGCAGAGGGGGGATAAATCTAGATGTGCTCTTCTGAGACTGTTTTGGATGGAAGTGCACCAAGTAAGTCACCCTGTGCAGCTGAAGTAATAAGAGAGATTTTGTGGCATTGAGCAACATATGCATCACAATAAAAGGGCAGAGAGTTGTTTTGGAGCTTTTGGGCTCTTTTTCTTGGCTGTGTTTATTTCTGCTTAGCTGTAGCTCAAATACAAAACCCTTTTGTACTGCAGCACTCTTTATGAGATAAAATTGAGAGAACCCAACCATTTCCAGTCTCTTCGGTTGAAAATAGAAAATTGTAAAGGATGCAGAAACTGGTGGAATATATGTATCTCTGCATATTTCCGTTCGTAAGCAGTTGTCCTTGAACCTTACCCTGAAATCTCTGCCTAAGAACACTTCCTGTAAGGAATAAGACAAAATGAGTAAACAATTCAGGGATGACTTCTCTCGCTCATCAAATAGCTTCTTTTCTTTCCAGTACTACCATGTCTTGGCTAGTGACGTTTCTGCTGGTGAGTTTAAAACCTGGTGTGTTCTGGTGATGTTTTTCACTAAGGTTTCAGTTCTAGATACTACTGATTTAGTCCAGAGCCTAGGGATATCTTTAAATTCCCTGTCTGGAAAGACATTTCTATATATACTTCAGCTTCCATTAGCAGGAAGTTTTGTTTTGTGGTTATGTTCTCTATAAAGACAAGAGACCTGACTGAAGGAAGGCCCTCTCTTTTCATGAACCGAAAATATTAGAAACAGGCACACGTTGATTCCCACCCTTCCCTTCTTTCCTTCCCAAACAGTAGCTGAATAATGTTTTTATTGATGTTTTATTCACAAAATACTGTCTACAACTGGGTTAAATTTTAAATGGGAAATGGTTGGGTTTTTTGATAATTTTGAGAGTGGAATTGCTAAGTGGATGATGACACGTGCAAATGTCTGCAGGAGGGAAAAAAACTACCCTGATTTTCCGAAGGCTGGGTGTGTTTGAGAGTACTTGCTGCTGTGCTGTCCTCTCTTGGCTGTATGTTCATCCCCCTACAAGCATTTTAATCACCTGCTCCAGGACAGAAACAATAAACCAAACGTCTTTAGTTTAAAAACTCGGAGCGTGTGAACAATCTGCCATTCACATGGTGAACCACCAAGAGTGAAGGGCAACGCTTATTATTAAAGATGTTTGTGACAGCCCCATGTCCTGTTGTAGTTGCTGACATCTAATACTTGAATCTTCTTTTTTCCTTTTGGAGGCCTTCTGATATGCTGGTTTCTTGTCATGTGGGGTTTTTTGGCATTGGAATCGAGGGAGATTTTTAGTATTTGAAGGAATGAGAGAGAAATAGAAAAAGGGATCCTAAATGGCATCTTACCTAGAGTCAATGACTCCCAGCAATCAGGCAGTGGTGGGCTTGCACCCAGGATTTGCAAGGTGGCTGAATACCCCCGCTGCCTTCATTTCGGTGACAAACTCGGGATCATCTGTTCTATTTACAAGATAATATCTTTCTGGATATTTACCCTGGAATCTAACAGTTTTCCTGGGTTATTTCTTCTGCTGCTTTCCTGGATTTGAAGGGAGTGTCTGTATTACCGCTTACCACCGCAAGCAGCCACCCCCTGCCAGCCTGCTGTGCCCTGTCCCCTCTCCACTTGGGTCTCTCACAATCTCTCTCCTAGAAATCTTTTTCCAGTCTTATTGCTGGCTGGTTTATACATGCTGCTCCTCATGCCAGTATTGTCTTCATTAGCAGCAGTGAAGGCCAAGCAATTCCTCCAACAAAAAAAGAGCAATTCCATCAGTTTTCATTATGATTGTCTAGAACTGTAGAAAACCGAGAAGTCACATTATACAGGGCCAATTTTCACAACAGTGCTGAGCCTTAAACAAGATGACTTTTTAATCTAGCTGGTTCATAACCTTTTGCTATAAATGAGCACATGTAACCCTCAGTGGACAGGAGCTCAGCCTTTGAGAAACCTGATTTCTACATTAGACACCTCTGATCTGTAGATTAGACTGTCCCTGTGAGCCAGCCTGCCGGGGTCACTTTTATCAATGTTGGAGCTCAAAGTCCTGATTGCAAAAGCTAGTTTGGTAGTTATATATATTGGATAAAACAGTAAAGCTCTCTGCTTGCCTTTTAATTTCTTGTAGTGCTGGTGGTTCTGAGAAATCACTGCTCTTCCATTCTTAAACCTCCCTGCACACGCGCAGAGGTGTCCATTGCAGTGACCAGAAATTACTCCTCACCAGCAGTAAGGACTGTCGCAAAGCTCATCTTTCCCTTCCATCAGTGAGATGTGATCTTTTGCTCTCACGTTCTCTAATACATATCCTAGCAATGCACATTGTAAACAGCAAAAGGCCCAAAATCCAGCTGATGCAATTGGGGTGAACCAGAGAAATACCAAAGCCCTGCCTGGGGCTGGCACAGGGCGAGGGGCGAGTGGAAGGGCGAGACACTGATCAGGGCCGAACATGAGCCAGCAGTGTGCCCAGGTGGCCAAGAAGGCCAACAGCATCCTGGCTTGTATCAGAAATAGCGTGGCCAGCAGGACTAGGGCAGTGATTGTCCCCCTGTACTCAGCACTGGTGAGACCGCACCTCGAGTGCTGTGTTCAGTTTTGGGCCCCAACACTTCAAGAAAGAGGTTGAGGTGCTGGAGCGCATCCAGAGAAGGGCAACAAAGCTGGTGGAGGGTCTAGAGGGTAAGTCTTAGGAGGAGCGGCTGAGGGAACTGGGGTTTTTAAGCCTGGAGAAGAGGAGGCT
>NW_009638117.1:0-200 GCF_000690535.1 Cariama cristata | reverse complement strand
GAGGGGGCATTTCCTTCTGTTAACGGTTATTAATCTCAAATGTCGCTGTGATTGAGCAAAACCTTAATTGTTCTCAAAGTCTGCCTTACTGCGTCGTTACGAGAACTTATTGTGTCCACCAGACTATTTATTTATTTATATTTTACCTGAGGAAAAGCGCCTGTGCGCCTAATCAGACACTTTATAACAAAAGCAGTAAT
>NW_009638116.1:236-529 GCF_000690535.1 Cariama cristata | reverse complement strand
CTAGGTTGGCACCTGGATCCAGCCCCTTGCTGCCTCCCACATGGATGCAGGCACTGACGTGTGGCCGGCTGGTGCCCCTGTCCCCCATACCGGTGTCCCCAATTCCCCCACAGCCACCTCCCCACCTCACCTGCACTGCATAGAGCAGGTGGCTCCGGTACAGCGTCACCACCTTGCTGTGCCGCATTTCTGTCTCCTGCAAGAGAGGGAGCAGGTTTAAGCATGGGGCTGGGGGCTTGCAGAAGTTCACAACCCACCACGCAATGGCCACAAGCCCCCCACCCCACCCCAGT
>NW_009638116.1:0-203 GCF_000690535.1 Cariama cristata | reverse complement strand
GCCTGGAGCGCAGCAGTGTTGGGGGGTGACTGCGGTGGACCCCGGGACTCGGGGAGGGCGTTCAGGGCTTCCTTCAGCCTGAAGACCTCCTTAGAGAGCTCAGTGATCTGCACAGCACACAGAGGTTACAGGGACCCCTCAGCCCCAGCTCCCCTGGGGTCCACTCACGGCCGTGCCCACTACCACCCACGGGTGGCCCCTGC
>NW_009638115.1:0-624 GCF_000690535.1 Cariama cristata | reverse complement strand
GGCCCTGGGTGGGTTGGGGACGGATGGTCCATATCTCACCTGGAAGAGTGAAATAAAGTTTTTCACAAAGTGTCAAAGCCAGTAGGTTTCAGTAGCACCAAAGTGCGACCGCTCTACGTTCTCTTTTTTTTTTTAACTTCAAAGTAGCTTTTTTCAAATTTCCATTTTTATGGACAGATGAAATGGTTTTAAAACGTGAAATGGGAATGAAAAGTATTTCGACCCACCTGGATTTTTTTTTCCTTTTTTTTTTACAGGAAAACTGTTGTTAAAACAATGATCTATTCTTCAATGAAAAGTCTGTATTCTGGGAATTGCTGCGCGATGGAAAAACTGGTTTCCCCCCAGCTACGAGCTCTGGTGGCCCCAGCAAAGATCCCAGCAAACCCATTGGTTTGGCCCCCCCAAAATCTTCCCTCTGGGGGACAAACAGGACGAGGGCGAGGGCAGGGCCGGCTGCGAGAACTGCCAGCACCGGTCTGGCTCCTAGGCTGAGCCTAGCCTTAAACCCAGGTCTTAACCCATCCCTTTTGGAGGCCTGGGATTTTCCGGAGGGCTTGCCTTGTTTTCCGGCAGTTCCGGGGCTCCCGTCGGATGAGCGTTTGCTGCACACCCACTTCTGCA
>NW_009638114.1:0-14126 GCF_000690535.1 Cariama cristata | reverse complement strand
CTGCCACAGACTCTCACTCCTCTCTCCCACTGCCATTTTCGCAGCAGTTTTTTCCCCTTCTTAACTCTGTTCTCCCACAGGCGCTATCCCCATTGTTCATGGCCTTGGCCAGCAGCGGGTCCATCTTGGAGCTGTCTGGCGTTGGCTCCATCGGACATGGGGGAAGCTTCTGGCAGCTTCTCAGAGAAGCCACCCCTGTAGACCCTCCACTACCAAAACCTTGCCACGCAAACCCAATAGAGACATTAATTTAGTTATATTCACAGATGCAGAATAATATTAACAACTGTGAATACACTTCTGTCATGCTAAAAAGCACCACACAACATAAAGAATTACTTGTATTTTTTCTGATTATTATCATTTCTTGTACTTTTCTGGAACATGAATCACTTTATATCCTTAGATCTTATGAGATAAGATATGAATTAAATGATTAGGTGAAATGATTCTTAGAATATGTCACATTAATTGAATAAAGACAGACAGCACAGAAGGTGGAAAACACCAACAATGAGTTTTCAAGTTAAACACACTTTCACAACGTGGAAAACTGAAAAAGGAATACTTGACTTGAAACACAAGTTGTCGTATGAAAAACCAACAATCAGAGAAACTAATGACCTGACAGCCGGAAGAGAAGACTGGACTTCATCTGCACAGAAAGTGAAAATGCATACACGCAGTGGGGTGTTACCCCACTTTCACACTGCTCTGTCATACAACCCAACACACCAAATCTAATCTGTGCACAAGTACGTAACACACGGTATGCACTACGTATTTGTGAAATGCTTTACAAAGGTAATAGTCCAGGGCCAGCCTCTGCTGAGTAAGAAAAATTACTTGACGTATCTTGTATCTCATATACACAATACTTATGCTTATACATTCTAATCGGTGTCTATTTTTCACAACGGTAGCACATCAGTGATCCCAGGTCCTTTTCTGCTGAACTGCTACCCAACAAGTTCCTGCTTGTGCTCTCTTTGTGAATCTGACTGTTCTGCAGCTAATGAGACTTTGTTCCTGTCTTCCTTAAATTCCCCTATAAAACAAAACAGAAAGAACGCAAAAAGAAAAAGACAATGGTTTCAATTTTTCAAGATCACACTGAATTCTAATTCCAGTTCTAAAATGCTTGCAGTCTCCTCTAAGCCTGCTTTATAGCATCTACAAATTTAATAAGCGTTCTGTTTCATCCACATCAATAATGAAAATATTGAAAAGTACAGGAATAGCATTACAATAGACTGGGGGTGGTGTCAAAGCAGGCAGCATCTCGAGGTTTTTTTCCAGACCAACCCCTGCTTTGCTTAGCAGCTTCTTAACGTGATTCTTCTGTAAAAGTCCCAAGTCACAGAACCCTAACAGAGTTAACAGCTTCCTAACCAAGGAGGGCTTGGTTTTAGTATTAGCCTTAAAATTCCATTAAACTCTGCATTCTCCTTCTAGTCTCCTGATATTACTTCACTCGCTCAGTTACACAAAAGCGTACAAAACTGCCAAAAGGTAAAATGAATTTCTTGTGTGCCGTTTCTCACATTTACTGTAAATATTTATACATATATGTACATTAATATAAAAGGTACTACAGAAGTCCTAAGCTTTATGTAATTTCTTTTTACCGTGCTAGCAGCTTCTTTGGGGATGACAGAAAATACACAGCTCTGCGTTACCTTCAGAGCAGCTGATAATTCAACCTTGCTGTCTTATAAAATCAAATAACGAGATAGCCACACAGTAGCATTTTAGCAATAGCATGACTTAAAGCAACAGTCAGCACATGGTTATCTAGAATTACTAACAAAATTTATCTTATCTATAAATTTTAGATAGGCAAAAATGACAAACTACGCATGAAATCGCACAGGGTCTATATACATATATATTCTATATGCCTGCTGGTCTCCTGTGTTTATCCTGCCCATTTGCTCCTCCATCACTTTGTTGCTTGTTGCCTTCATAGGGGTGGTTTGCCAACAGCCAAACTGATCTAACGACTTGCTGCCGTAGCTGGGGACAATCCCACAACAAAAAGCTAATACTTTTCTGTCCCTTTACCTCACTGAACCAGCTCACATGTGGGTGAGGAGGAAGATCAGAGGAGCATCCCTGTCTGTACAGGGAAGGCCATAAACTCCTGACCTGGAGTGGGGGCAAGGAATTAGCCCTTTCAACTCCTGCTAAGCAGCTTAGCTTCGCTGTCAAACCATATGCAGAAGTTCGGCTCCTTCACACTGTTCCACACAAAACCTGCAATCTCAGAAACCTCAGGTCTGTACTTTCTTTTTTGTTTTGTTTTGGGTTTTTTCTTTTTTTTTTTTAATGGTGCCTTAAACTAGAAAGTCTTAATTTCAGTGGAAATCTGGACAGAGCTACCAGCTAATTAACAACTAAGTAATACATGACAGCAAGTGAAGTTAGGCCTTAAAAGCATTTTACTTCCTTAAAGTATAAGAGAGGCAGGGGGAAAAGAAAAAAAAAAAATCACTAACTTTTATTTTGGTTATTTTGATAAAACAATTTAGAATCAAAGACAAAAACGCACACAAGAAGGAAGGTGAATTGACACAGAATATTAGGGACTCAAAATCCAAGGAGCTGCAAGGCTTACAAAAAAGTTCCCCTACTTGCTCAGCACTAAACCCAGCCCCTGAGGACTGACTAAACCCTACAGCTCCTCACGAGCGGCTTCCTCTGCCCTTGGAGCGGAGCAGTGCAGATAAACCCCCGGGAAGGCAAGGCAGGGTCAGGCGGCTGCAGCCAACGCCAGGCCACAACAGTAAATCCCATCGCCCTTTCAGAAAACGCAAAAGTTGTTTTAGTAAGGATATTATCATCCACGGAGAAATATCCTTTGCAAACTCCTATATACGATCAGCAAGAAGCTTTCTGAGGAGAGGCAGGAAGGTATTTTTTGGGGGAAAAAAAAAAATCAAGTAAGAAATTGAACAGATTAAAAATCTGCACACAATATTTTTCAGCCACTTCTTCAACCAGCAGTCAGCTCAACTTCCCTTTTGAATTACTACACAGGACAAGCGCATTAAAACAAACAAAAAAAGGACTTAAGACTCAGAAGACTGAGCTAGAAACTGCTTCATCTCGCAGACTTCTTTCATCATGAAACTATGTCAGTTCCCTAATTTCCAATACTATGTTGATACGAGATGCTACCTGAAGCATATGAGTCCCTAAATCAGTGACCAGATTGCCCTTACTTAGGAATGTATATTATTTATATCTGTCACCGATTCAGTCCTTCTCTAGCAACTCTCTTTACAACAGCTTTGTGTGATTTTGAAAAGAAAGGAAAATTTCCACACAAAACCAAACCAGACAAATAAGGTAACTAATTATGGAGTCAAAGAATAAAGAAGCAAATTATGAATTAAATTATGGAATCAAAGATTTTCTCAATCAACAAAACGGCCAAAGGTGGGGAATTTTGGTTGCCATTTAATTATGATGTGTCAGCAAGGGGGTTAGAACAGAAAAGTCTTCCCCTGCAATCTAGATAAGATTCATACAACTTGAAATACATAGTATACGTCACTACATTTTGGATGCAGTAAATTGCTTAAGCCACTGCAGCACAAGGCAAGTAACTAATACAAGAAACGTGTGATCTATAAGGTCATCTACATGCACAGCATATCTCCCACCAGAATAGTTACCCTTACCATATGGTACTGCTGTACAGTGAGATATGAGGATTCAGGTAAGGATTAAAGACATCTATAATTCAGGTTTCCAAACAGAAGCAAAGTGTCTAAACTCCCACTGGAGTCAAAGGAAATACAGTATGGAACTTGTAGTTCACCCATGGTTTACCAGTGCCATTTGAGATGTCCTAAGCTACCACATCTGGATACCAGCACACTCCATCTGCTGCTGCTTCAACGAGCAGAGTCCTCTCTCAGAAGACCCATGCCACATCTGACACTGCAGTTCAGATAAACCCCGACATGAAAAGGCAATGAAATGGCAATAACGGATGCGTTTAAACAAATGGGCTACACCACTAGTCAGTACAGCCAGCGGATCCAGGGAGTTTTCAAGGTGATCAACAAGTAGGCTTCTAATTTAGGATCAGCTAAAGCATGCAGCTGAGCGGCAGCTGAAGACTAGACAGGATAACTTGGTGTCTCAAACTGCATTAGATGCTAAAATACAGGCAACTGAAGCCTACCCAAAGCCAAACCTGTCCTCGACAAATAAGTGACCATGGACCTTATTAAAACTAACAGACACAGTAACGGCAGCAAATAAACTCCCTTGCAGAGAGGTTCCCCACATAATACGTTTGCCTAAGATGGGTCTTTTTGTAAGGAACGATGGAAAACGCTGGGGTTAGGGCACTGACTGTAACTGTGCACATCTGCATGTGCAAGAGCCTAAAAACTTGTAACAAGAGAGACTTAACAGAAAGTGAGCATATTGACAGGCAGGACTGCAACTCTTCCCTTGCTTCCCTGGCAACAGCAAGGCTGACATGAAAAAGCTGAGAAAGGAGCAACTCGGGCCGTGGTGTATCTTACTGCGTACAGCAAAACTGAATGACCCCAGCCTGTGCACATGGCTGATTTTTGTCTTCTAACAGAGAAATTGGAACCAGGTCCAGTGAATACCAGACAGCCACTTGAAGTCTCAAGTGGAGACTTCACAGGCAGACATGAAACAGAGCTCCTAAGTAGAGAAACTTTATTAATATTCATCTTGAACCATGATGGAAAAAAGGATTGCTATTCTCACAAAACAACCCAAAGATCACTGAAGCAAAGGCTGAAACAAAACAAAAAACCCAAACATCCAGAAACCCCTTAGAGAAGACAGTCTGCAACCAGAGCATGAGGACAGCTGCTTGGCACCAGGGTAGTTTGGGAAGCTTAACTACAAAACTCCCATTTGAAACAAGAAGGGAGATCAATCAGATTATCAACTCCAAGATTTCAATGCCAGAAGAAAACTAGAAGATAAAGAAAGCCAATCTGCTGCATCAGAAACTGAGCCAGTTGGGCATCTTAAGGCTTTTCAACCTCTTCATAAACCAAAGCCCAAGGGGGAAAAATTAGGCTGCTTCATATAAATGTTTGCTACTTTACAAAGATGAACTCAGCAGAAAGTTTGCCTCGATTCATTGTTGCTGTCCAGAAAACAGAAAAGATGGTAAAAAAGCCATGGAAATTTCCAACAGCCAATACAAGCTAACTCAGTTCTCACACTGCCACAAATTTTATGCCCAGAAAAGACTCTGAACCGTTGATTCAGACACAGCCAGGATCCTCTGAATTATTACAGAGAAGACAATGTGAAACTCCTCCATGAAACAGCAATGTGATCATCAGAAACTTCTTTGTGGAAGGCCTTCCACTTCCAAAACCCATCATGGTTTGAGGTATATCTAAAAAAACTACCATATAGATGCCTATACAGTCTTACAGATAAGAGGGAGGACATCACACATCTTCCCCAACACTTCTTTGTATTCGTCTACTGCACCTGGGAGCAACCACTAATCCAAAGGACAAAAGCTGGGTCTCCAGTATTGTAACTCCTTAGATCTCTTCCTTACCGTGACCATAAACGACCTATGACTTCTTGAAAACTGCAAACTTGTGTCTCTCCAGACACTCTGTGATACACTGTCATATCTGTAATGTTTTTGAAAAGATCACCCCACCTGGTCCCACAGTCCTTGCAGAAGGGACAGTAGGACAACCAAGAGAGTCTAGGAAAAACTGACACAAATTTAGCTGAATTTCCAGGGCTACCTCAAAATTTAGCCACACAAAACATATCTGAAAGGTTCAAGGAGACAACCAAATAATGTAGTGACTCCGGAAATTGTGAACACAGAAGCTGAGATTAGAAAAATGTGGAACAAATTATTGGAAATACTTTTTTTTTTTTTAACTTTTGGGGATAAATGCAACGATTTAAATATTCCACTAAGACTCAAACTGCTATACTGAAACGGTTATCGGTTGCCACCATATACAGCTGTCATCATACCACCTTACTGCAGATGATGGGCAGGTAAACCACATTCGCATTAGGTTAAACAAAAAGGAGTTATTAGGCTTCTTCATGAAGAAAAATAGTGGAAAAGAAGGGAAGCCTAAGCCACTAGTTTAACAATCAATTATCGGCTTAAAAGTGCAGAATTGGATTAAGTAAGTAAATGGAAAAAACCATTACTCAGACTTGACACACTACAGACTCGTTTGTACCAAAGCTGTAATTGCTTCCTTATTTGTGATATTGAAGTCTAATCAGAGCTCCTTCCAAGAGTCCTGTTTCTTATTTAATTAGTATTTTTAAATTTCTCTCATATATATATATATTTTTCTAAATATATTTGTAGTTTTTTCAATTTGTGCTAGCAACTAGTAGTCATATTCCTAAGATCCCAAATAAGCTCTGACTGATTTTAAATTACAAAATACTCTTATTCTAAGTAAAACTTCCCTCCAACTGTTCTTTTGTTCTGAAGCAGGCAAAAATTATTTCCTGACTAAAAGTTTATTCCCTAACTAGAAACTGTGTATTATTAATGAAATTTAGAAAATTATCACCATTTTCCTTGACTGCCTGTGACAAACTACTTCTCATATCAAGTAACGAAGTTTGGTAAAGTAGCAGAAATATACCTTTTTCTTTGCAAAAAGTTACAGCTCCTGCTACCAGCCCTCCTCATACCGCAATTGCTCCCCTATCATTAAGGGTTACAAGGTCCTCACAGAAGGTGGTTTCAGCAGACAAAGCAGCGGGTGTCGTGCTCTGTTATTAGCAGTAGATAAAATTCTACTTTGTGTGCCTTTTTTTGTTCTCCACGAGTGTATTTAAGCAAAACCAGTATTTCACAGCTACAATGACGAATACCTACCTTGAAGTCTCAGACAGCTTCCAAGAAGTTGCAGCTCCCAGAGACAGCTGGGGTCAAATTGCCATCTCCTGTTCATGACTCATTGCTGGAGTTCCCCCTTCTCTCAGCTCTCCCATATTCACGTTTGGTGATGCTTGGATATAAGATAATTTCGACATAGAGCTCATGCGACCAGCTCCCTGCTCACTGGGGGACAGAATAGGACCTCTACTCATAGGCATAGAGTACCGCGTCAGACAGGAGCTCTACAGTGAGTTCAAAGAGCCTTCTCCCTATTTTAAGTGCAGCTCTCCTCAGTCGATGAAGAAAGGTAAAATGATCACTGAGTATCGGATTGGGCGTACCAAGCTCTCTGACTGAAGAAAAGCACAAAATCTAAATTTTCAACTGGAGAAAATTAATGGTTTAGAGATGCTATGTTTGGGGGCAAGGTCATGAACTGTTGCAAAATTGATGACGCAAGCCTGGCTTGACAACAACAAAACCAAAAAAGCCCCAAAATTAAGGAAGTGCACAGATCCTATGTAGCCAGTGGTGACCTGGGACCACTAACATCGGACTCCAACAAACAAGATGGGAAGAGATACGTGCCTGGAAGAGTTTAAGAGAAAGCCAAAGGGAACAGAGCTAACCGATGCAGCCGCATGCAGCAAGTAGCTATCAATGCAGACTCCTCAAGCATCCTGAGAATGAAGAGAATCATCAACAACTCAGCAAAGTACACAAGGACAGTAATTGCCTATTGATTCCTTGTAGCAAACCCATGCTTTGGACAGAAATTATGAAGTTGTGCAATGAAACAAAGTCAAATAAATTCTTTGAAACTGCAGATTACAGAAGATTTTGACAATTCAGGAAGAGGAAAAAATCCTAGTGGCATACCTACAGATCCTTTCAGAGTTGGCAAAGGCTGAAAACACTGCAGAAAAACTGCTGGATATATGATCAGTGCTATACATTAGCTAAACATTATCAACTTGCCGCACACTGACCACACATTCTGCTACGGCACAGACACTATGTGCACCTGGTAGGATGGCTAAAGGTTAATTTCTGGAGTTGAATCAGCGAGGAGGATTCTAACCTAACAACCAACAGAAAGGAAGAGTGCTGGTAAAAAGAGATTTGGTTCAAACTGAGCACACTGTGAGGGCACAGAACCAGCATGAGAAAATCAGACTTCTTCCTCTAACTCCTTATGTACTAGTGGTTAGGAGTACCAAGTAGGATGTATCAGAAGACAGCAAATAAGAGATCTTCATCCATATAGTCGATGATTCAGAATAACTTGTTTCCCCAGACCAAAGGAAGTTATAAGCATAACTACTACAGGAAAAAATGTAAACAAAACTGTTAAGTTAAAATTTGGAATTCTTTCAAGTATTTTTACAGATAAAGAGTCAGAAAAAAACAAAGGACAACTCCGGCTAAAAGAGTTACCACTCTGATTCAGTCATAACATGAAATGATTCAAAATAAAAGGAAACAGCATCTAGAAATAAATGAAAGCGAAAAAGAAGTTTTCATATATGAGGAATGACAACACTGTTCGCAACAGCATAGGCTTACGACTACCTGGAGACAGAACTGATGGACAGATGATGCTCTGAGCTGCCCTTTAAAGGCATGTCTTTCTCACCACTTACTGTACTTCCAGGACTGCAGGGCCATTACCTTCAGCAGGGTAAAGTTAGCTTCTGTGACTCTGGAACCACCCTAAACCAGAGTGGAAAAACAAACTTGCTTTTGAACTTGCAGGGAGCTAATGCTTCTGTTCACTGCTGAGCTAAGACTCCCATTCCTTACCTTCAAAACTAAAATCAAATAAGCAGAAAGCACTTCAAAAGGGAAAAAGGATCCTGTTTTCTAGGATCTCCAGCGGAACACGCGCTCTTCGGCTATATATATGCCTAATAAAGTCTCTCCTCCTGCAAAAACGGATGCTCCTCATTAACGAAGGGAAGAGAGTGCTCTTAGCCCAAAGGCCATCCAACATCCAGGTTGCGATGACGGGCAGCAGAAGCTTAGGTAGAAGAGCAGACCCCAGAGCTGTGGAGCAGAGGTCCGCAATGCAGCGTAATAGCAAAGACACCCACATTTGAAAAGCCGAGTAGGCCATGGAAGTAGAACTGCCTTGGCTAACCTCGTTCACCCGCAGTGCTCTGTGTCCTGCCCTACCTTGGGGATATACGCGGTTATGAGTTTGATAGTAACTACGTCTCCCGTCAGCTATGAGGTGCCTGAGCAAAGGTAAACAGTGGGATTTGAAGAGAACTGGAAAAAAGAGTCAAAGTTTTACATATAGTTTAATGGTCACATGAAAAAGGGCCTCCAAAGCCATCTCCTCTGGTGAGTTGCCACTGACAGTAATGTGTGGAATGGCCAGTTTCAGAAGAGTCTTGTAATGTTCCAGCTGAAGAAAAGTGCTATATTAATTCTTCTCCCTGGACCTGACAAATACTTATGGTTGCCTGCAAGTCCACATCCAGAATGTCCTCATGAACAACTCCATCAAGTCCATGGAAAAAGGATCCAGTCCTGGCATCTCCAATGACTTTTCACTTGTTTAAGGCTCTAAGTGACAAAGGCTGGCCAGCCAAAGAGAGGTGAAGAAAAGATGATGCAGATCATCCTGCCTTCTGAAGAGGTCAAATCCCGTATCTAACCCTGCGGATTCAGCGAAGAGAGAATGTTGAGAGATGTCTCTGAGCTTTACCTGCCTCCTGATCCAGGACAAGCTTCTCATCCCCTTCCACAAAGGACAGACAATCTTAGTCATCGTGCAGAAGCTGAGAGGATACCTATTTCATACCAGACCAGTAAGTGTGTTGCACTGAATTATCAGAGGGTCAGAAGGATTTTCACCAAAAATCCCTCTGGAGTCATTAATTAAGATTCCCAGGCCTTAAAAAGGTGCAAAAGAAATGTCTCCTGGGTGTATACTCTTAAGCAAAATACCCACTGGCAATGTCCACTCCAGGGATGCTGCCACCACAGATGGAACACAGTTCAAAGCAGGCAGCTTTAAGTACTATCAGATACACAAGGCTGGAACAAAAAGCAGAGAAAACATTTTCCACAGTCTGGAAAGGAAAAAGCCCTGCAACCTAGTATCCAGGATGGAAGAAGGACTAGAAGGCGGCAAAAAAATTAAACAAAAAAAGAAGATATGACTTTTTAACAAGAAATTTAGATTATTTCTTGTTCTTATCTTGCCTAACAAAGTCAAAGCTACTATAGACTTTGTTATTTTACTTCTTTATTTGTATCAGTACAACTGGGTATGCTACAAATTGACCCAACACTGCTCTGTATCAGCTCCACACTTTCACCTTTGGAACAGTGTATCTTGATTTCTTCCCTTCAAAATTTATCAGTTGTATGGAGGTGATGACAGGGAAGAAGTTCTCTGTCACTTACAGCCAGGTACTTACCCGGATAACTTCAGTTACTGACATCAATCTGCAGGTTTAGTATATTGAAATTTCCTTATATTTGTGCAACACTGCTTTTTTTTAACTGAGGTTACTGTATGAGAAACTGGAAACTACAAATACGTAACAGCTGCCAAAATTAAGAAACAAAGAATAGCAACAGCAGTAAAAATCAGGTTCCTCGTCTCTCAATGAACTATTCTTGTTGAGTTGACCATTTCCATTGCAAGAAACTTTCCCAGAAAATCTGGTCTCCTACACTCGAAAACATTTCCTTCAGCATGGAGGCAAACAGCCTCCTCAAAGCTGGTAAGCAGCGAAACTGGACGTGTGACCACTGTCAGCATGATCCTTTGGAAGTTTTCAGGAGAAGATGAGACTGTAAACACACCCTTCGAGTGTGTAGTACTACGGTAAACATCATAGCAAACTGTCTTTTTCCCAGAAACTAAGGACAGCAGGTTAACCCATACCCATCATAACACTTGACCACTGGCTATCACCAGGGACCTCCCCAAACACCAACAGGAATCTGTGCTCAAACACTGATTTCCAAGCAGTCTAAAAAGAGCCCCCCTCCCCCATCATTTTAATGGCAACTAAATTAGAAGATTATGGGGATACAGAAATATACTGGAGTCACAAAAATAAATAATTTCATAGGAAAAAAAAGGTGTTATTTATCAGGAAAAAAAAATTAAGTTTCATAGTTTGATTTTATTTGGTTAAGTATCAAAAAATTTGTAACATACTAGTGATGTACTATACAGAAGTGTACAGCACAAGAGACAGTGTGGTACGACGCAGGTGAGCGCGCTGTGACCCTGGAGTACAGATTTCACTACTGGGAAACTTTCCAAATACTACCAGTTTGGAAAAAAAAAAAAAAAAACAACCCACAAAACAGTTGCTGTTGAGATGAAGTATGAACAAACTTTAGCAGCTATAGACATGCATGTGACTTTAGTATTACACTACCACAGATGGTTTTTCAAAATTCATTTTTAGATGAGGAGTTATGACAAGCCATTTTTTTATTCCAAATAGTTTCCAGAACAATGCCTGACAAGACATCTCTCAGATTTTTACTGAACTCTTGATCTTTTAATGCAAACATACTTCGGATAATGCAGATCATGACTGGTCACTGACAATGAGCAGACCCTCTAAACGCAGAGCTCTTGACTTTTAATATATATACATTAACTATGATGTACACAGGTTCCATTTCCTCTCTTCCCAGAGTTTGTCATCTGCTCCCACCAACTCCATTCCCCCCTTGCACCACATATCCTCTCCTCCTGGAGCAAAACTGCCAGCCCCGTTCCCCGATCTGCCTTCGCAGGACCCCAGCCTTGTGCTTTATATGCCCCTCAACCAAATGGAAACCCCTATCCTTCCCCTTCCGACCTGCTGCTTTCAGAGACCGCATATATGAAGAGCAAAGTGCAAGCAGAAAAAGGGGTGGTGGGGTGAGAGCTCCAGGCAGGGTCTCCAGCAGCTCATGCCCCAACATGGGTGTATTTGCAAGCGTCAACACGGTGAAACCCAGTAACTGGAATGGCTGAGAAGCGTGAAGGCAAAAAGGAGTAGCAGGGATTCCTGGTTTCCCACCAGATCCTGATTTTGGTATCAGTACTCAGAGCAGCTTTATGAGAGCCGTTTGTTTCTCTTCCTCTTTTTGGAAGAGAGAGACAATTCAAGAACTATTGTGAAAAACACAGGCTACGCATGACCCAAAGATTAGAAATGCAAAATAATTGGTTCTGGCAAAAGACAGGCCTAACTCTTATCTTATAGATCTTGCTGTTGCTGATAGGAAATCAATGCAAGCAGGGGAAGGAAAAGTGAAGCTTTGATGGGTTATTAACAGGAGTTACGTCGTTAGCGTTACCCTGAAAAGACGGAGTTAGGTCCTTCCCCACCACATCAGTGTGACCCACGTGAGGAAGCAGATACTTGACTCTCCAATGAGAGAAAATCAGCGCATGCGTATACACGTATTCGTGAAGTATACACCCAAAAAACAGGCACTAAAAAGCGCACACTTTATTAGGCCCACTCTCCAATAGTATGGTGTTACAAGGTGTATTTTGAGCTGAAGAACTGGACATAATTGAGGACAGTTTTTTCAGTCTTTTCAAAGACTGTCAAATCAATAGCCACGTATTTCCAGCAGGTCAAAACAAGCTGTCCAGATAGAGCATGACAGCTGCAGCTTTCCTAATGGTTGGAGAAGCAGTCTTGGAATCAGAGGATCTGCTTCACTACGGCCTCCTGCCCAACCTTCCCAAGGTCATTTTTCATGACACTTTACAAATAAAGCACATATTATTTGATTCACTTCCCACATTCACACCAAGGGAAACCAGGATTACGGTGGAGTTATGTTTATAAACCTCTGTAGGAAAATCAAGCCCCAAGGAAGGGGTTGACCAAGTTAAGTGCTTATTTAAACTTTCTCAAGTCATTAAATCACCTCCGATCAGGTTTTCCTGCAAGTAGAATTATGAAGTTCCTTTACAATCTACTTCCATAATTCAGGCTGTACGATTATTCAGATTTATTATTATTTTGACATAATTCTTGGGGGACGAGGTAGCTTAAGCTGGCAACAAGATATATAAAGACTTTGGACTCCAGAGTACAGCCTGAATGGAACCCAAGCTGGATGACTTCTGCTAAAGTTGAGCAACGCTGCTGAAAAGTTCTGTGCAAAGCAATGAAAATCTGAATTGTCCCTTCCCCTCAAAAACTATGAACAAGCAGGCAGTCTCAATCCTGTTGCTAGTTGTCAGCAATAGGAATCTTAGCAAAGACAGGCAAGAGCAGAAATCTCTCTCTCCAGCAGTTTTTCTAGGGCAAAGCTAAGGTTCAGCGGCTGGAAATCAGTACTGGAAATCTTACACTGCTGCTGGCTTTCTAGAAAAAAAGATTTCATTCAGAAATCTGTCAGCCTGGAACTGTTTATATAGGCAGCAATGTCACAACAAAGCCTGTACGGAACCTCCTCGTACTTAGTAAATGGTTTAAATACATTAATGCTACTACACTGGTGTAGACTGATAACCTGGAATTATCATACACCTCAGGAGGACCTTACTCTGGCACAGCTTGACGCCACTAGTAACTTAAGCGAGATACAGCAATGCATGCTCGTTTACATAAGCGCAATGCAACTACACCTAGTTACACCTGAGCAAATAGTCTTACTTGCGCATTGCAACGCCGTAGTTATTCATGCATATTCCTCAGTACTTCAGGCAAAGAGAGGGGCTACAACAGCAACACTTCATCTACTATTTTGTGTAACAGAAACTTTTTTTTAGTACCATGGTAGTTGCAGAGGGAGCATTCCAAGCGTGGCCCGAGAAGCTTACGTCTTGGTATCCACAGAAACAGCTTGCTGGCTGTAAGGCAACACCAAGCAGATGCACTGTGGGGAAATTTTTCGCTTGGGTATCACCGCCTTGGCGGGTGGGACCCTGAGCACTACGAGGCAAACAGCTCCGCTGAGGGATTTGCCCTCCCAGCGCACCCCGAGCAGCCCATGCTTTCCCAGGAGGGCTTGGCTGTAACTTCCAGGCCTGGCTGTGATCAAGATGAACTTTCTTCCCACCAGAGAGGCCTGAGCACCAGGAAAATGCCGCCTGAGCAAGGCCATTTAACAGCAGCGTCTCCCTGGGTCCCACCCAAACCTCAACGCCAGCCCCAAAGCCCTCGCACCAGGCGAAGACCAGTGAACCGCCATCGCTTCGTGGAAGAGACGCCGACATCCATTCTGGAAGCTGGACAGCCCA
>NW_009638113.1:0-7760 GCF_000690535.1 Cariama cristata | reverse complement strand
CTCTGAGGGCTGCCGGGGCCCGGCCCGGCCCGGGGTTCTCCACCCCAGAGCCTCGGTGAGGTGCTGGGACAGAGCAGAGACGGGATGGGCTGCGGCCCCACAGCCCCCCGGCTCTCGCTGCCCGGTCCCTCCTGCCCCCACCGAAGCAGTCCCCAGCCAGGCAAGCCCGTGCTGTCGGATTCCCCAGCCTAGATGGGGCAGCCGCTGTCAACTCAATGCCCAGCCCCATTATCGAACCGACATTACCCCAGAGCTAGCACTGCGGGTGCCTGCCAGCATCCCGTTTACGCTGGGCCCATCAGCACCCTCTCTGTGCCGGCAGCGGTGGAAAGCGCTTCTTTTAGTGTAGATGGGACCCGTGTCACCACAAAGTGGACGTAGGGTATCGGCTTTCAGCAAATAAACTCACTCTGTGTTAAGTGAGGTAGCAGCAACACTACCCCCTGGAGAAGGCATGTCTGAAAGCATGGTTGGCACTTGTACCCTTCATAGGAATGAACAATGATGGCCTCGCTTAGCGGAGGCACGAGGAAAGCTTTAGAAACCCTCTCAGGGTGATGTGTTTCTTCAGTAAATTACTGATGCCGTAAAAGACTGCTGTTTCTAGCGTGAAAGAATCCCCAGATTAAAGAGTGCTCTTGTGCTATGTAGTTTCTGCTTTCTCCGTAGTACACATGTATTTGTTACAGATGTCTCGATGCTCTCAACACTAGTAAGGATTATGATCTGGTACAAAGAACCCAGTGGCATTTGACAGCTGTAGTTTATCTCATTGGCTTAAGAACTCCCTCTAATGAAATGGAGGCTTTGTAACACTTCGGAATTTAAATACTTGGCTTTCGTTCAGAGAACCGCGATGAAACAGAAGTGAAGCGAGTTTATCTGCAGTGGTTGCAAACCCTTGCTGTCTAATCCTAAACTAGTTGGCATGACTAATAATCTGTACATTAGGTTAAGACCTTACTGAAACGTGCTTGCGTGTTCTAAACCGAGATTTAAGAGTATTGTTAACAAATGTATGTGGAATGATTGTGTAGTTTCTGTTTCTAGCCAGCATTAGTCCCCTCACTTTCAGCAACAGGTTGGCTAGAAAGATGGTGGAGTAAGGTAGTAACAAGGCTACTAGTTTGGCTTGAATATGTACTTCCAGGTTAGCCGGTGGAACAGATACCTCAGTGCTTTGGAGGAGGAAGAGGAGGGTATCTGGTGCACCTGTGTAGCTCCATGGTGATCCGTACGTAGGGGGTACGGCTTCGATAGTGATGGATGATGAAAAGAAAAGGCAGTTCACCACAGTGTGCCCATACTCACATTCGAGGAAGGAATGCCCAGGTGTCTTCTGGGTCTTTGAGATCTTTCTCCTGTAATCAGAGTGTGTTACACTCGGTAGATTGGGATGCCACTTTTACTAAATTTTATAGAAGTATTTTCTAAATGTAAAAAGTATCTTTAGTTTGAAAATATTGTAATCTTTGTAACACTGGCTAATGTAGCTTTACAGCTGTTGGTTTCAATACCAATACCAGTATGACCGAACAAAAGGGCACAGTGGGATTTGGTAGCTGGAGGTTTATCTGTTGATCGTGTAACCCGTTCAGCTAAAAGCATTGGTTGTCGCAGACTGCTATGTGATGCATGGGACATTTTTCTATTAACATGTATACTGAGTTGGATGGTCAACTGTAAGGATACTACAGGTCTACTAAATATTTCCCATTATTTCATTTTAATTTATTTTCTCCAATCTGATATGTAGCTCTTGAACTTCAGCACCGTGGTATACAGATTTTCCTGCGAGTCAAGTAAGCAGTGATTTTGTTGGTTGGTTGGGTGTTTTTTTGGATTTTTTTGGTTTTTGGTAGGGAACGTAGATACCTGCTACACCATCTGATTTAACATATGTAATTGGTCCAGCAGATCTATATGCTCGCATCAAGACAATAGGCAGCACAACGTTTCTCCTTACAAACGAGACCGGTTGTGTGTCCTAGCTTCTTGAGAATGTGCGTGTCATAACAGTCGTGGTACTTTTTCTACCATTGGAATGCACTTCAGGATGTTCAGCCATTCGGCCTGCTGGACTGGTTAACTGCTGGACTGTTTGACTTCTCCAGGTTACACTGAGGTGCTAACATGCTTAATTTTAATAAAGTATATTTTGTTTTGTTATGTTTCCTGTTTCCATGCTATGTGTATATATATGTTTCAGAAAGGTTGTAGCTTGTCTTCTCTTTTGGCAATGTTGTTTTTTATTCCTCGTGAACTCCACGGCTGCAACAGCGTGAATATCTTCACATTCGTGTCAGGTGAGGAAGAGGAGTTGGAGGTCTGTTCAGTGTATTACATGCCTGCCTACACAGGGGTTAGAGCTGTTGGGACAGAGGTGCTCTCTAAATAGCCAGGAGCGATTTGAGCAGCAAGAGCCAGGCTTCCCACACAGGGCTTCTGCTGGAGCGACAGCACGAGTCTGCCACGTTCTGCACAGTGGAGAAAGGAGAGAGCACGGCCTCCTGTGAACCAGCCTAGTGCAGGGAAGAGCTGGCATGTAGTATCTTTGAATTTGTAATCCCACTTCCCAAAGTTCCTAATTTCAGATTGGTTTAGAGCTATTAGTCTCAGGCAATTCAAAATTGTGCCTCAAACGTCATATTTTTGGTTTGAAATGGGAACGATAAATGAAGCTGCATGACAAAAGCGACCACTTTTCTTCATGCATGCTTTCCCTCATTTGCTGCTAAATTAAGTGAGCAATGGTACTGGCAGTGAATTAAGAGGCTAACTCTGTAGGGAGGTACCGTAATATGTTAATAAATAAACTGTATTACTGCGCAACGCAAATGCCTTTTCTTCCATTTCAACTCCTCACCTTTCTGCATCCTGTATTGTAATCTCACCTATACCTTTGCGGTATTTTTCTTCTACCAGCATCGACTAACTTTGGTTGCTGCTTTCCCATGTGTGTATATTTTCAAACATTAGCCCTAGAAAAAGACTTGAAGAATGTGTATTTAAAATGGCTTTTATTGTTCTAAAGGAAAACCTTAATTTCATCTTCATAACAATCACCCCTAGAGATTAACAGTAACTCCCTTTCTGTGTTTTGTACATATTTTTAAGTTTTTCTGTAGTAATAAGATAGCTTTTAACCCAGAGGGTTAATTATTTTATTTAAGATGATGCATTCTGCTCAGCATCCTCAAGTGGCAGCGCTCAAGCACTAAACAAGTCGCGTATTCTCTAAGCAGCCCATATCGAGCGCTGTGGTACGAGTTCACCTTACCAGTTCAGCCTTCCAGTTACACAAGAAAGCTAGACATGTAACTCCATCTATGGCACACCTAGCCGTGCCATCCTCAAATCCTGGCAACATGGGTGAGGATAACACGGCCTGCCTGTAATGGGAGAGCTGCTAGTCAGGCTCTCAACTGGCTGATGGGGTTTTTGGAAGGTGTGGAGTTTCTGGTTGTTCCTTCCCTGGTTTCCCAAACTAGCTGACAAAATTACACCATGACTGGTTGAAGCTCAGGCTAGACTGAGTGAAAACAGCATTCTAAGGTATGTAGTCTTTACCTAATGGCTCTATGCATCTGTACGAGCCATGTGATCCACACCTCTGGATTAAACAAAAGAGATATTCTTCAGAAGGTGGCACACCTAATCACTTGGCTCTACTCAAACTGTTTGCATTTCCAAGGACTAAGGTTTTTGAACTTTAATGAGGTAAAATCAGTCTTTGTGATGAGGGAGTATAAAAAGAGCTTTGGCCGTAGCCCCTGTGAGAGCAAGGTGGTGACCTGTAGCCTGAGCTCTGTGTTGAGTTCTTCATGATCAGACATGGATGGGATGGGACGGAGAGGCTCTTGGACAGCAAGAGAAGTTAACAAGCAGAGCCAAACAGGAAGCTTCTCTCCAGTGTAAACCCCTCTCTCCTGCAGATGAAACCCCAACCAATTTCTCTGCACATACACAGGGGTTGCTCTGTTCACCTTTATTTTAGAGATCAGTATCGTTCCCATCACATTATTGAGCAGATGACTGCTTTCATTACCTCTAACGCAGCATCTTTCGCAGGATGGGTTCCTTTATGAGGAACATTCTCCAGTGTTCTGCCCAAACTGTGCTAGAAAGTGCTAGAAAGCACAGACCAATAGGCTGGATGGTGGGTATCTCTCTGATGCAGCCTCAGACTTCCCTGCTCTCTATAAAGACAGTAGAAATCACAGAATCACAGAATCGATTTGGTTGGAAGAGACCTCTGGGATCATCGAGTTCAACCTTTGCCCTAACACCACCATGTCAACTAGACCATGGCACTAAGTGCCACCTCCAGGCTTTTCTTAAACACCTCCAGGGACGGTGACTCCACCATCTCCCTGGGCAGCCTACGCCAAAATTCTGGGCTAAATCAGGGATAAATTGAGAGAGATGATGCCAACAACCCAAACCTTCTGCTCCTTGCCCTTCTTTTCCTTCTCTGCATCTCACCACATGCTCTCTTTTTACTCCTGTGACGAGGGGTGTTGAGGCCCATTCTTGGGGCTGGCTCCCCTTGCTATTCTTGATCAGAGCCCAGGTAGTCTGACAGGCTCCTCATGTCATTCCCAGATCCAGAAAGCAGCAGCAGCCTCCCAGGACCAATGGTAAGGAGAAAACATCGAAAGCTTTCACTTTCCTCCCGAGCAGAACACAGAAGCACTCCCAAGGTCCCAGCATCACTAACTCATCATCACCTAAGGGCTGGCGGAGAAGCAGCCAAGAAAAATTTGCTGGCCTCTGGTCAGGATGGGTGCTACCAAGCCAAGTGTGCACTTTCATCAGGCACTTCATAGCACAGTCCCGTCTTCATTGCCTTGATTATTCTACCATTTTTAGATTGCACATTTTCTAGGGTAAAAATTGTCTCTCTTGTCCACTTGCACAGTGCCCAGCAAAGCAGGGCTTTGATGCTGCCTAGGCTTCTAGGTGAAGCACTTCTTAACCTCTGCTAAAAAATAATCAGCATCATTCATCTGCTGCCCAGTCGGTTCTCACTTCAAAGGGCTGATTGCTTCCCTGCAGAAATATTACAGGTCAGATAGGCATGCTGGGACAGCCCAGAGACCAGACAGGCAACTAGACGGCACTAGCCACAACTGTGCTGGTCCCACAACTCATCTGGGAATCACGATGCAGGAAAAGAACAAAAATGATGTGCTCTTGTGGGTGGTGAGATTCCCATCTGCTGATGGACCTTCACTGCTCCGCTTCTCCCTGAGTATGTACTTTCTGATGGAATATGAGTCAGGAATGGCTCTCACACAAGCAACACATCCCTAAAACCCAGTTACCTCTGTCTCAGGATGCTCCATTCAGCCCCCACCATCTCATTTCTACATTTCGTCCCAAATCACATAGCAATTCTCCCTCGTAAAAATTAAAGACTACACTGCGCAGAGCAGAAGGGGGCTACTATAGCTGGGTAGTCACATCCTAAAAGAGACTTATCCCACTATAGTGGCTACTACAGGAAGAGCAGAAGGAAAATCAATAGCGTTTTATCCTAAAGCCTGCAAGTTCCAGGCTTGGGTCCTATGTTTGGAACTGACTCCACAACACCTCAGCTAGAACAAGGGACCCCTGGTGGTCCATATCATGCAAATCTTTCTCCTTTGTCTTTCCATAAGAACAAATGAGAAGTAGCTTTTTCTGTATATTCAGAGCTTTGCACTGGTGTGTAATCAGCCCAGTTCCTACATCTTCCTAGACGGGTCAGACTTGCTGTGCACAAACTGTTTACCCGTGTAAGAGTGTCACAGGCTCCACAATTTAAAAAATAAGTTTTGTTCATGACACAAATCCTTAAGCTAAGCCCACAAACTGTGATCAGGATGGTGCCAATCACTCCATTGACGTCTTTCCTCCCAGGGGAGAGACATCAGTAGTGACCACAAGGTGCAGAGCACATGAACACATCTCAGGCTGGCAGCTGGAGATCTGAGAACGTCATGATAAAGGCTCATGATCTTCTTCCAGGCATAAACCAGCACCTCCGTCAGAAAAAAAGGGGGAGAGAGGGGGAAAAAAAATCACCTATTTCTTGTTCAGCTACTCTTCACCTGGACTCAGTGGAGTATCAGCTGCCTGCAGTCTCCATTTCCAGGCCACGTGGGGTAAGAAGCCATGAGACAGTGACTGACACAGTGTTGGCACTCAGGTTTGCCTTTTTTGACTAGGAGAAATCTATTGGAAGACATTGTTAGTGCAAATTTAGAGTCAAGGAAAGAGCCTCAATGTCAGCCGCCTTTATCTCCTTTTCCTAGTACTGTCTTCAGCAGCAAGCCCAGACAAACGCTTGGTGGACCCATCTCTTTCCAGTGTTGAGCAATGCTGTCTCTCTCCAAGAAGCAGACAGGTAATGCTCAGGTTTGCCAGCAGAGACCTGGGAACATTCAGAGCTCTGGCATGTGGAAACAAACTCTACAACTCACAGGGAGTTATCAAGCAGGCATGTTTACTTCGGCGCCGGGTGCAAGGAGGATCGCTCCTCCAAACTTGCACACTGAGTAAAATGAAGATACATATTATATACCTTGAAACATTTACATATTCATAGTTCACTACATATTCATTGTTATTCACACTTAAGATTGGTTATAAGTTTCTCGCTTCTAATGTAAGTTAGTACGCATTCTCAGTAAGCACTAACGAAGCCTCTCTAACTACGCACACTCCCCCAGCGGGGTTTTGCCCTCTTTCGGGGGGGCCATTTGAGTTGGAGGTCGCGATCTCCCACTACCACAATTACCTCTGTCCTGCTCTCAGCTACTTTATTGTTGATGTCCGTGGGTTGTAACGTGTTATCAGCTTGGCTCCCTTCATGTCTAGGACTCCCTCTCTCGGAGGCCTCTCTCCACATTCTTGCCTACTGACTTAGGTAACAGTGTCTCTTCTTCTATCATTCGTTCTTTTTCTTGATGCTTCCTAACCTTGAGGTGCCAGGCTAAAGAATGTGCCTGCTTTTCTGTTAATTTAGCTGAATATTTAACCCTTTGGTATCAGCACGGCCAAAATGCCATACTCAGTATGGGACGACTGCTGAGCTGTCTTTCAGGCTCAGCCCTATGGTTGAAACCACCCGATAATGAAGTCTTCTGCACCTTTATAAGCTCTCTCTGCTGCCGCTTGAGTGAATGCAAGCTTCCAGCAAGGCCAAATCCATGGTTTTTAGACCACTTATCTGTTTGCAAGCATTTATTTGAAGGTGTTTTTCTACCACCCCACACCTTCAGTGCTAAACTTCTTTCACTGCAAGCAAGCTGAGCAATTCCTTTTCTTTTTTTAAAGAAGATTTTTCATTGTATAGCTCTTGTTAGGAAAGTTAAAAACTAATTTCAGGATCTGCAATTCTGGCTGTGGCTCACTGCCGACTTCCTCACCCGGGGCCGACAGCCCTCTGAGGGTGGAAACCTTTCTCGCCTCTCTTTGAGGTGAAATCCTGTCACCGTTCCAACCCAGGGACAGCTGTGGCAAGAGCTCAGGCCCAGGGAGGGCTGGGAGTCCCCTCAGCCACCAAGACCACTTCATAGGGCCACGACCGGCCTCCTGCCGCCGCCCCGTCGGCGTGACGGGGCCCAGCGGAGCCTTCCTATAAGCCGAGGCCTGCCTCCTGGGGAGGGCTTGGGTGGCCCCGGGACAGGCGGGGGTGCTGGATTTGCCCGGGAGAGGCCCTGACGGAGAACACCGGCTGGCGGACTCGGGGCAGGAGAGCCCCGCTGAGGCGA
>NW_009638112.1:1026-1775 GCF_000690535.1 Cariama cristata | reverse complement strand
GAAGGCCAACAGCATCCTCGCTTGTATCAAGAATGGCGTGGCCAGCAGAACCAGGACTATGGAAGGCCAACAGCATCCTCGCTTGTATCAAGAATGGCGTGGCCAGCAGAACCAGGACTATGAGTCTGTCTGGTTTGGAGAGAAGGAGGCCGAGGGACGACCTCATCGCTCTCTGCAGCTTCCTGAGGAGGGGACATGGGGAGGGAGGTGCTGAGCTCTGCTCCTGGGATCCAGGGACAGGACCTGGGAATGGGTCAAAGCTGCCTCTGTCAGGGAGGTTCAGACTGGACATTAGGAAGCATTTCTGTCCCGGGACGGTGGTCAAACCCTGGAACAGGCTTCCCAGAGAGGGGCTCGATGCCCCAAGCCCATCAGTGTTGAAGAGGCATTTGGACAATGCCCTTGATACCACGCTTTAACTTTTGGTCAGCCCTGAAGTGGTCAGGCAGTTGGACTAGAAGATCCCTTCCAACTGGAACTGTTCTATTCTATTCTACTCTATTCTATCTGCAGCACTGGGCTAGAAAGGATCACCTATGCTACCGAGTCTAGTTGCCTCCACTACCAGGCATCTACACAATACACAATCTAGTGGGGAATGCACAATGGACAATATCCAAGCCTCATGGATCCACACAGATCTACCCCATGCTTCCTAGGGACTTTGAAGTGCACCCTGAAGTGCAATGGCACCCTGTAACAAAGCTAAGTACTCTGTTACAAGTGGCTTGAAGTTTATACCACACCAC
>NW_009638112.1:0-989 GCF_000690535.1 Cariama cristata | reverse complement strand
TGCATTAGGAAAGATTTAAATCCCGCAGGAAGTGGCCCTACAGCTGTGCCATTGACATAGTGGAAAATAAAGGCGAAATGTGCCATGGCACTGCAGATCAGACCCAACCAAAAGTTTCTTCCAAAACACTCATCTGTTGAACATTTTAACATGGAACACATAAGCCAAGCTTCTTGGCAGTTTCTCAATAACCTGTAGAAGAACCTTCAACTCCTGCACATCCATCTCTATCCATTGTCATTTCTGTAGGGGCACAGGGAGAAGAGATCTTTTTTTGTTCCAGAAGGCAAATAGAAGAAAATCCTAGGCACAATAAACACTGTATGCAACCTAAAGACAGTGCAAGCAAATATTTAAAAACTCACTGGATGATCAGAAGAATCTTTGGCATTTCTTTGGACGCTGAGAAAGTGCCAGTCTCTCCCTCACTGCCTGTGAAGTACACGCCAGCCACGCTGGTCACCTGGTTCCCAGGGAATTCAAACAGCGCCTTCTCCTTGCCATGTTGGCTAGCCCAGTGCCAGGCTTGCCCACCAACAAGCAGCCCTCCACCCGCCTTTACAAAGCCAACCAGGTCTTTCGCCTGCGTGCTGTCATAGGCATCCATACAGAAGACCCCCAGGGAGGGGCTGAGTTGGGCCCCAGCCTGTACTTTGGTGCCAGCCCTGAGCAGCAGCTGGGAGAGGGAATCCAAATGAGGATGGACGCCAACCAGGGCCTCGGGGGAAGGCTTGAGCCACTCCACCGCATTTCGGAGAAACGGGGAAAACTTGGAGTCCTTCAGGATTCCCTCATGGGAAACAACCACCATCCGGCCCTTCCCGTACCGCATGATGCTGCAATTAGCACTTGCCCATAGGTGCTCACCAGCACTGGGAAGGCTTCATCTTCAATGACCAGCAGCTCACATGGATGATAGTTTGTTGTGAACTCAGATGAATTAACATCTTTCACCAGAGAGACAGGGCAGGGTGGGCACCCGGACCTCA
>NW_009638111.1:0-816 GCF_000690535.1 Cariama cristata | reverse complement strand
TTTTTTTTCCCCAGCTATTCATCTTCGGAGGGGAATCACACCGGCGTGCTTTCCTCATTAACCACCGTCAGATTTTCCAGCCAGAGCCTCCGTGTGCAATGCTGTAAATGAATTATTCTCCTTGCTCGGCTGACGTTGCTTAAGGAGCTTTGGGGTCTCAGCAAGCCCCCATTTCCCACCCCGAGCTTGCAGGGGCACCGGGATGCCCCGTCCCCCACTACAAGAAGGTCGGCCGTGCCGGTAACATCCGCGGGATGTGGCTCTGCAAACTCCCGGTAGCCGGGGCAGGCTGGGACCAGGGACAGAAAACTGAGCAAAGCCCAGTGTCGGCACCGGGATGGCACCGAGGGTTTCACCAGCGCGGGTGTGTGCACCAAGGCAGGCTGTGATTTGCATCGCCAGATCACAAGTTGCTTTTAAAGGCTGTGACCTAATTAAGGTTCAGCCCTTTTCAATATGATTTTCATACTCACATGGCTTTTTTTTTTTTTTTTTGTGCCCTGTGTAACCAGCCGTCCCGGCAGGGCTGTTTCAGGCTTGAAAGTGGAAAATGGGAAAACATGTAAATTCTCCCCCTTGGAGAATTCTCCTCCCCATCCCAAATACCACCTCGATCTTCGCCGTCGGCGCAGCGATGGGCTCGATCCAAAACCGGTTGACCAGAGGTTGCAAGAGCTGGAAAAATAAATCACTTTTCGGTGGACGCAGCGGCGTGTGATGGATTGTGAACCGGAGCAAGCGTTTTACATCCCGGTTTCCATGGTTTGTGGTCCAGAGAGGGACCTGGTTCTCCCATCCCTCTTCCCGGAGTGCCCT
>NW_009638110.1:0-523 GCF_000690535.1 Cariama cristata | reverse complement strand
CAGCGGAAGGGTCTCCTGGCCATGGCGGACACGCCGTGGTGGACGTGCTGTGAAGTCACAGAGCATCTCTTCTGCATGACCTGCGGGGAAAGCAGTGCCAAAGATCACAGGGCATGTTGTTGCACAGTCGTGTGTTTACGTAATCTCTTTGCATGAAATATCTGCCCATCTTTCCTAGTTTACCCGTTTGCTTGACCATTTGTCTCCATTTTGTCTTCGTCTGTTAGGAGGATGGCGGAGGCCCGGGGATCTCAGTTCCCCTTGCGCGGCACAGCCCGTGGGGCGAATCTGGACGGCTTCTCAGCGAGGAAGCTGTGCCCTGCCTGCGTCCCTCTGCCCGCCTGTTGTGCTTCGGACGCAGGACGTGCATTTCTGTTTTCACAACTTCAGTTGGCCGGGGAGGTTTTAATTTTTAATGAAGGAATACGCCATGACCCTGCATTCCCAGACTGGAATTCAGTCTGCCCGCAATGCACAACTGGGGGATCCCATTTAACTGACTTCTCTGCACCCCCAACACCCT
>NW_009638109.1:54096-84128 GCF_000690535.1 Cariama cristata | reverse complement strand
GGCCGGCCCGCAGCCCCGCTGCCTGCCCCAGCCGGGCTTGGCCACAGCTCTGGGCCACCGGGGAAAAAACCTGCTCCGTTTGCTGCCCAGATGCAAAGAAGTCTTTACAAAGGCTTGAAATGTAAAGTCCTCTCTGATTCCCATGCAGGGTGAGCGAGGCAAATCAGAGCGAGGGTTTTTTTGCCCTAAGACCGGTCAAGAGGGCCTTTCCACCCCCGGGGGGTGAGGCGCGCGGAGCACCCAGGCCCAGAAAGCGCGAGGTGAGCTCATTTTCTGCCTATTACTGCCCTCTGGTGGCGCTTTTGAAAATACCATCGTAATCTGACTGGGATTGCCATTTAGTCCCCCTTTGCTTTTATTCTTTATCCTCTTCTTTTACCGTTTGCCTCTAATGTGTTTGACTGCATCGCCAGCTTGAGCAAACTCAGGTGGTGACGTTAAAACGTCATTGCGTGGTTAACAAGCTCTTCTAAAAGCTCCTCCTTCATCAGTAGGGATTTCGGTACTGATGTTTCACCCACCTAACCCCTTCAGGGTGGAAACTCCTGCAACTACACCAGATTGTACCAGCTCAGGATATGCCCTTCTTGGTTTTGCACACCCTTTAAGGCACTCTTTGAGCAGCGTATCCCAGTGGACAGGCCTTAATGTCCCAGTGGACAGGCCTGTGTAGAAGCTGAGAGCATCAGTTGGTTTATATTCCAAAGATAAGTTTTTGCCCAAGCAAGGTTTTTTCTTGAAACCAGGATAATAATGAACCAGGAGCTCCAGTACATCAGTGAAAACGAATGGAGCTGATCTGCCCTACGACAGGGTTAACGCTACGATTTCTTGGCATAATTTAGGTGCATTTGAAAGGACCAACACTAGTAGTCAGCTCCACCAAAAAAAGAGACAAGCATCTTTTTTTTTGGGGTGTAACTTAAAGCTTAGAGATCTATCATACAAAATAAATGAATGACCCCTCCCCTCACCTACACTTCAGCTGGATTTGGAAAACAACCACTTTTTTTTAGTAAACTTGACTAAACTTGGGAAAGATCTCCCCAAAGACCAGACTGCCCACAGCTTTCACTGGTGTGAGGGTTTGCTGTAGGAAGGCTGGGTGTCAGGGTGAGGCTGCAGACCCACGATGTGGGATGGCAATAGCTGGCTGCAAAAGAGGAGGAGAGCTGCAGCCTCCCAGTCTCATAGCCCACCTCCACGTCATGCAGAGTATGAGCTCTTCTTTCTCCTGTTGAAAAAGGTACCTTGACTGTCAAATATTCATCTCACCAGTCCTCCCCCAAAGCCAGCTGAAATCTGAGGATGGTGTTGCCTTTGCTCCCTCTGCACATAGCATTGCTCCTGGTGGAGAGGGTGGAAAGCCTCCAGCAAGTCACTTTGATGAGACCTTGTCTCTACAGCATAGGAAACTTTAGTGCTAACTGCACTGGAAGCTAGCAGCCAAGCTACCTTTATGCACCAACACAATCTCTGCTTTCGTGGCTGTGTAGCAGATCTGTTCTGTAAATAGCACAAGATGGAAAAGCATAAAAAGGATGATTTACACCTGGGATTCCAGTTGAACCATTCAACCCAGCTATTCCCAAACTCACTGAAGCTCTTTCATAGAGGTTTAAAAAGAATCATTGCATTCCCTGCATGAGGGTTCAGACCTAACAAAAAGAAAAAAAAAAAGCAGGGCTCGGATCTGAGCCCTGCTTTATGCCAGCACAGAAGTAAGACAAGAGCAAAGGCAGCCTGGCATTTCAGTCTCCTGCTGTTGGTGACATCTCCTACACTTACAGACCTTTGGGAGTCCCTCGGCTCAGGGTCAGAGAAGCACATTACAGTGGCTTTCTGGTGGCAAGCCTTCAACCCCTGGGGCTGTGCAAGGGAGAGAGAAAGGACCCGGGAGCTCACAAATGCCTGCAAGGATCAAGAAGCATCTGCTGGGCTGGGAGAAAGAAGCAAGGCAAAGTTGCAGAGGAAGGAAAAGAGAGACCTTAAAAGGTATTTAATGTGCAGGGAAAGCAGCAGAGCTGAGCCCAGGCACTGAATCCTCTGCTGCAGTAAGAAACCAGAAAGTACATCCAGCCATAGTCCTTAACGTTACAAACCAGTCTGGGAAATTAATTCCTCATTATGGAGGTGAATATGCCAACAGAATGAACTTCGGCTGGAAGGGATAAAGAATTGGTCTTAGCAAGAAAGTCGTGGGTGAAGGATGGTGCTGAGCGTGCCCAGGGATGCTCAGGCAGCGGCTGGCCACATCGCAGTGCCTTGCGTGTGGGTAAAAGGACAAGACTTTATCTTTTGGGCATCTGCCTGGGGCTCTGATGGCAGTTTTATCTGATGAACCACAGAGGCGGGTTCAAAGTTTGGAGCTGGGAAATCTTATACACCTAGAAGATACCTTTTTTTAGTAAAACAAGGTAGGAAGAAAGCCGGGCTCTTCCATTTGTTTTCAAAGCCCTTGCACTCAAAGGAGTACATTCTTCATTCATTTTGTTAACATCTCCAATTTACTTCTTGGAGATCTGAGATGTTAATCCCCCCGGTATTTTCAATAGCAGCTGTGTGACACACTTCTTTCCTGATGATGAAGGCTAAGACGTGATTTGGCTTGTCGTTTCACTCCAAGAATGGTCTTAGTATATCAGAGAGTTTTCTCTTTATTTTTGGATATACAGTTATGTGAATTCAGTACCTGTTCAGGGTCCCTGCCAGTACCTGGAAGTCTCCTGAGTGGGATCAAATACACATTTTACTTCAGCAATATCAAGCTCCCAGCACTCTGTTGAAGTTTTTTCTTACAAAAATTTGAATTAGTAATATAATACAGAAAATTCAATAATAAGCTTATTTGTGGAAGTGGAATTTCAGGTTGCTATTATAGCTAATCACTGAAAAAAACCCAACAATTTGACCTCAAGATACATACTTTAAAAAAAATCTCTAAATGCAGAACAAGAATGTTATCTGTTTTTTGGGATGAAAGCAGTAAAATGGAAGAAGCAATGTGGATATCAGTTTACTGCCGATTTGCAATAACTGAAAAGCCATTTTTAAGGTACAAAATGCCACTGCTGTGAAGCTGGGTAGCACTTTCCTCACACTATAAATGGGGTGAATTAGGTGCTGATGAGGTTATTTCCATGAAGAAATAGCTCACGGGCAGGTGCAGGGAGAGGGGACACACAGGCTTGGGGAGGGAAGCCAGGATCGGGCTGCAGAGGAAGGGGACAGGGAGCAGATGCAAAAGAGACTCATTTTTGCAGGTGTGCAGGATTAAAGCAGCCATATGCAGGCTGGGGGAATTGGGTGCTGATGTGCCCATCACAGTACCCAAACACTTAATGGCCATTAATCTGTTTTTCCTCAGGACATCTCCTGGGGGAGCGCAGTGCTCTTATCGTTATTTTACAAATGAGCAGTGGAGGGAAGAGGTTTCACCTGGCCAGTCCGGCTGCTCCCCATCCTTCCCCCCATGACCACTTTGGTGCAAGTCTGCTGGGGGATGGCTGATGCGGTGTCCCTGACACCCCTGGAAAGAGGCCCGGGAGGTGAGGGGGGCTGAGGGGTTGACCTCACGGGCATGGCAGCCCTCTAACACCCTGGAACATCCAGCCAACATTTTGGGATTTATCAGGACTACTGTTCTTCTTAGGTGTTGAGCCGCCCTACACTGCTAGGAGATCTCCAGGATCACCAAGTGGGCAACATGAATCTCATAGCACTTGGCCTGAGCTGTGATTATGTCCAGATTTACACCAGTTTCTTCCTTTCTTTACTTTGGCCTGGCAGTGGGGTTTCCTGAAGCACTCCTTGTTGACCAAGCTCCCCCATTCATTAGAGTCTCAGTCATGGCTCATCACTTCCAAGCCAGCTGAGGAGCTGGAGGTCACAAGTCCTTGAGGATGCCCTGGAGAAAGCGGTGGGCACAGTTTTCCGGTGAATTTGGCAGGTTTGTGCTAACACAATGAGTAAAAAAATACAATAGTTGTGGAATTATTGTATGCTTTTTATCTGAGACAATGGTGAAAAATGTAGAATTTGTGAAAATACAGCTATTTTGGCATTTAGCTTAAAATAGTGGTGGAATTAATTAGAACATGTAAAAGTCATTCAGTTAAAAGATATAAAAAATACACTGCAAGCACATCTTCTATACATCCCTGAAAGATTTTTTAATTATAGCGAAAGCAGTGTTCCAATACCTTTAATTTCTGCATCTGTCAGGCTATTTTATGTTCAAAATAAGTAAATCAAAAACTAGAACAGCGTTGCACAGAGGCGAGAACTCAGATTTTACAGCAGCAGCAGCCCGAGCTGAGTGGCATGATTGCAGACACCCTGCATCTGCGGAGATAAACACAGCTCAGAGCCTGAGAAAATTTAAGGATGTTGTTTTTATTGTGAACCATTCTTTTGTTTAGCCTTTGAAGTGTGCGTTACTGCAGCAAAAAGGCAGGCATTTATCAAAAAAGGTGCCTGATTTTCAGCAGTAGATGTGCAGACCTGTGCTGTGTGTTTCATTTTTGTATCGAGGGTTTATAGTAACTGCTTTGGTCGGACATGCCCGGAATATATGATCAAACTGTTTGCAGTCCCAATTTAAATGTGTTTTGCGTCATTCCTTTGTCTGTTTCACTCATCTAGTCATTTGGAAAGCTTGCATTTGCACATTTACAAGTAATTTAAGTTTCTTTTCCCTTTATGAGCTCCCGAAAACAGATCTGATTATGGCTACTTGCATTTGATTTAGGCTATAATTGTAACAAGAGCACTTCCAAACATTCAAAATTCATGAATTCATCTATTCCCAACCCCAAATGATAAAATGTTAAATACAATAAATGTCGGAGTCTTCATTTTCCTTCTAGCTTTTGAATATTTTGGATGAAATCAGCCCGTATTTTCAAGCTTTTCCGTAGAGCCAGGAGAGTTAAAGGCTTTCTATCCCCCAGTCCAGTTTGTCCTCACTTTTTCAAGCACAAATGCACACGGTAAAGAATATGCCAGTCAAAAAGTTGCTAAAAATCTTTGTGAACCATCTGCAATCTCCAAAGGACTGCAGGAAAATAACCCTACAAAAATTGTTACTAAATAACAGCAGATTAGAAACTGTGTAAAAATATTCACATCCCAAAGCGAAACACACTAAACTCACTGTCTGGGCAGAGAAAGTTTTGGCATCTTTACTGAAAAGCAGCTTTGCTACACCAAAAAAAGAAAGAGGAAAAAAGGAAACTATTTTCCCTATTGGGTTCTTTCCTGCTTGTTGGAAAATTGTATGAGGATGTGCCTTGCAGGTGTTAGAGCTACAGCTTTGGTAAATTAAACAAACTATCGAGTTAAAGCAAATGCATTCTGCAAAAGTAGGAACTGCAGTGGTTTCTGTTTCTGTCTCACAAACCCAAAATGGGAGCACAACATACTCTCACATAAAAGCTGCATCGCACTGAAAGATGCAAGCGCAGTGTCAGGCTGGAGGATGACAAAAGGATGAGGGGGAACATGAAATACCCCAATTTATTCTTGCTGCTCCAAGCTGACTTTTAATATGAACATAATTTATGGGGATCGAGGATGAGCTTTAAAACAGACAGGCTGTTGAATCCTGAGACATTTCCACCCACTCTGTTTTCACTGCATAAATCAAAGCTTGCCTTTGTTTGGCAGCGGTATTGTAGCAACGTCTAGGAGTTCAGATCAGTGATTGAGTTGTCTTTGAGCTAGCCGCCCTGCAAAAAATAAAGAGTGAAATCCTCTGGAGTGGAAAGTTCATATGCCGTGTGCCTGGTTCAATGGGCACCATCCAGAGCTGCAGGCACGGCTGGAGCCCCTGTTATACCAAACCAAAACTGGTGGAGCAAAGGAGGGACCAGGCAACAAACAGCACACTCATCAGCAAGTTATAGTGGCTATACATAATCTATAGATAAAAAAGTCTATGGGAAAAAGTGCGTGTCTATGTACAGCACAGAATAACACTAAAATGAGGGCTCTTTGCAAAAGACGAAGCAAGACTGTTGGCTTGTAACTGGCTGGTTGGCAGCTGGCACTTCTCAGGGAGCATTGCAGCAGCATCAAGGTTTTGTGGAGAAGGCAAAGGATCAGCCATGCACTTATGATGGGGGGCTATTCTCCCCTTCCCTCCCAAATGGGAGAAGCTGCCTAGGGAAAATAAGAAGGTGTTTCAGAGAGAAAAGTGAACAAATGGTAAGAAAGGTCAGCATTGCTGCAGGACCAAAGGCTGGGCTCAGCGCTGCGAGAGGGCATTGCAGGGAGAGCATCTGAGACTGTCTGCACTGCAAGGGGTGCGGTGACTCTTTGGGACCCTTCCTGACACTCTGTACGGGCAGGTTTATCTGGTTTATCTCCAAGAGAAGGACCCCTACCTATGCTGGCCTGCAAATCTGCACGGAGGCAGCAGGTCCTGGCCATGGACCAGGTTGCCCAGGGAGGTGGTGGAAGCTCCATCCCTGGAGGCATTCAAGGTCAGGCTGGATGGGGCTCTGAGCAACCTTATCTAGTTGGAGATGTCCCTGCTCACCGCAGGGGGGTTGGAGTAGATGACCTCTAAAGGTCCCTTCCAGCCCAAATGATTCTGTGATTCTGTGATTCTATGGACTTGAGCATGCAGGTGATCAACAAGGCAGTGTCGTGTTCGGTCACACACTGACAATGCGCTCTGTGAGTCTGTGGGCTGGGGTGGAGCCTTCACTTTCATCCAAAGTCCTCACAGGAGAGGTGCCATCCTCTGTAGCCACTGGGAGAAGGGCTCCTCACCCCCCACCCCTTTGCACCCACTCTCCTCCCACCTTCCCAGGCCTTTCCTCACTATTTTCCATACGCCTGTACTCCCACCTTTTCCTCCTGTCTTCCCCTAACTCTCCATCCCCCTGGGTTTACTGAGCATCTCCTGAAGTGTAAACCAAGGAGTTGTCTTTCCTGCCCAGGTCGAGAGTCTCATTTCTACCCACGTTGAAAACCATGAAACAGCAGCTGTCAAAGGAAAAATGGCAATGGAAGAGCATGAGGGTGGTATACAAAATAATGAACCATAAGAAGTAGTTGTTTCTTTTTACTTAGGCATCATAAACAGAGAAGAAGAGCTCTAATAACACTTTCCTACAGAGTTTATGACCACAAGATATCACCAAGGATAAAATCTTGGGAGATCAGTCTACTGATCCCACATCAACATGGGCAGAAATTATACGCACGGTTATATCCCTGTAGGAATAAGGATTGAGACTATTGACCTTCTTAGTTGAGCACATACATTCTGTTACCTGTCAGGAAAGCAAAAATATTCTCTCTATATGCAACAAATACCATTCTTCCCACTATGAAATAATGGGTGTTGCCTTCTGGACCACCTCATCTTGGCTGTTTGTTGAAGCAAGATGCCTGAGTACCCCTCGTGCTGCGCTGGCACCATACCTTCTTGTTCCGACCCAGTCCCAGTCTTCAGAGGAAAACTTTGTTGACAAGTCCATATTTCTTCAAACAGATTAATTACTCTGGCGCATCTGTAACATAACCCAGAGACATCTTTCTTTCAATAGTCTACAAGACGTAGATCTCTGGCTGAACCAAAGATGAAAGCCTTCTGTAAAACAGAAGGAGCAACAAACTACAGCACAGCCAACAGAAATGAGCTTAGACTTCTGAAATATTTATGAATAGCTAAACAAATGAGTGCAAGAAAGTATTTTCTTTGAAGGGCAAGTAACCTAGGAACTGTAAGATGAATTACATGTTGAACTATGACAGTATATTTGTAATATCTGTGCTTGTGTTTGTTGTAGCTAAATTAATTGAGGTAGCTGTATGATATGAGCAGGGGTCTCAGGAATTAGTCTAATCACTCAGAAATCAGCAATACATCATTTGTTCTTTTAAGATCTGTGGTATCTTCTTCTCTGCCCACTGCTTACCAAAGCAATTGTAATTGTGCAAAATAAGCAAAAGGGATTGATGACAGTAATCAGATCAGAACTGTGGTGGCATTGCTTCATTCTAAAGAGACTTTGGTGTAGCTTCAGAGCTGAAAGGCTCTTCTCCTTTTCTTTCCTCCCCAAAATCCATCATCTTCTCAGACCTGCCAGCACAACTGCATGTGCTAGCTGGTGCTCAAAATGACACGCATTAGAAAAGCTCTAGTGCTAAAAGTCACCCACCCACATCCTCTTGATGGGAGCAGATCAGTGTGCTGGAAGATGTGAGGATGAACAGCCACCTCACAGCCGGCCTTGGCTCCAGCCTGGGCACCATGCCTCGGCTTTTGGAGGCACAGACACTCCTCTGATGCTTTGTGTGGTGCGGGACCCGGCACAGGTCCCTGACCGGCAGCAGCGCTGGGACCAGCCCGTGTCTCTCTGGGAGTGTGTACACCTTGTGTGGACACCACCATGCACCTGGGTGGTGGCTAGATGCGGTTAGGTAGCTAACCCATGCTGGTCTAGGGACATCGGCTGGTGACAGCCGGCAGGGAGGACAGGGAAGATCAGGCATTTTAGTGCCATGAGGACACACTAAATTGCATTTCCTTATCTAGGGAAGTGAGTGCAGTCAAAAAAAGATATTTCCCATGCTCATTGGCAGGGCTCTTGGGGCAGTGCTCTGAGAAACCCAGGCTTATACATGAGAGGTGTTTGGCTGTCTCAGGACAGTGTGTGGAGGGAAGAGTCACTACAGGGTGAGCATCAGGCGTAAGGTGAGAGAGAGAGAGAGAGAGAGAGAGAGTGTTTGTGTGCACGCACAGCTGGAGGTGGCACCGCTCACGTTCCTCGGGCACCTCATGCCCAAGCCCAGCTCCATGTGAGGGCTTGGTGTGGGACATGGGGGGACCCTGCCAGCCCTTGCCTGTGCCAACCTCTTCATGGTGGTGCCGGGCTGAGGCTGCAAAAAGAAGAGGCTGAAATACTGGGATTCCTAATGAATGATGCTGTCCCATCCAGGTATGGACATGCAAAGGAAACCTGCTTTTCTCTGCACTGGAATTTTCCTGAGCTGGAGATCTCATTTTGGTTTTATAACCAGACAGATATCAGTAACCTACATCTCACTAAAGAAAGGATTTATCTTCTCTTTTAAAGGTTCTCTATATTTTTATCTGGGGGCTAAAGTAGGCAGAAGGGAAACATTGAAAACAGCAAGAGAGAGAAAAGGCAATGCTAGAAAAGTGCTACAAGAGCTTTCCCTTGGCTCAAATCTGCTTTTTTTCCCTGCCCTTTTTCTTCTGCATGCGGTCGCCTGACTCTGTCTCTCTGCTGTATTTCACCAGAAATAAAAGTTGTCACAATATTTCCTCTCCAAGTGCCATTGTGTTAGGTTTCAGCTCCTGACAGGTGTATGAAATAGCAGCTCCATCATATGCATGTGAACATGGAAGCTTTAAAATGGCTCCGTGTGCCACGGGCCTGCTTCACCATGCTGCGTCACTGAAGAGGTGTCTTTCCAAAGGTTCACTTTCAAAAGGAGAGACTGATCCCAGTGGTGACATACTTAAAACTGCTGAGTGATGCTTTCAGGAGCCAGGCAGAGAAGGCTGCCTGCAACCTGCCTCCGCAGGGCAGGGGAAGGGGTGGAAGCTCCTCCTTCAAAAACTGTGTCAAATCACAAGTAGCTTGGCTGAACTCTATTCTCAAATACTTTTCCTCTACTTACTTTAATCCCTTTCTTGGGGGCAAAGTCAAATCTTCCCTCCCTGGCTTTGATCTGAGCTCCTGACGCTGCATTTCCAGAGCACGAGCTGGGAAACAAGAGCAAAAGCAGGGGGAGATGCTGACCCCACGGCGGGGAGCTGGGGCAGTCCAGGTGTTCTCCTCAGCTTGTGCCCTGCAGCCCTCCACTGCTTTCCTGCGTACATTGCTTTCTGCATCTATAAAATCTTTTTACTCTTGCATGAAGTGTAATGTGAAAAAGAATGATTCATTTTGATTAGTATGAAACCACAGAACTGGCTGTTTTGCTGGGAATGGTGGGATGTCAATCTGCAGGTACCACAATTTATCCATCTTAGTCCATTTCATTTTCTGTTTTAAAGTTTCCTCAGGCTTTGATTGCATTTGAGGATTTTTCTAAACAACAAATTGTATGCAAAGGCTGAAAATTTTGACAGGTCCGATACATCATTCCTGCCACAGAGGAGCTGCGGCAGAGGTGGCATAAATATTGCTGGCCAGCACCGGGATGGACCCTGCTCCCAACCACAGGATGGGGGATTTTGTCCTTGGTTGCAGCAAACCCCAGCTGGCCTGATGCTTTTCTGCTATTAGCATGCAGTGCACTTCCAAAATACATATAGTGCCTTTTCCTAACATCGCAGTTTGAGTTTGCAGTTCTACAGTGACTGAAGAACTAAAAATGCTGTAACACACCGGCAGCCGGTGGGGCAGGGCAGGACAGGGCTGTCTCTCTGTCCACCAGGAGATGGCAGTGAATATGCTGAGTATGGGTTTTTTTCCCCTTTATTTCACTTGTACATACTCCCTGAAAAATAACGGGTCCTTTGAGGACAACTGAGCTGTAACGCTTTCATTTCTGTTTAATTTTCTGTTGCTCGCATTTACATCCTTCCCATCCCTCCTTCTTCAGCACAATGCCCCCTGCACCCAACATCTACTACTTACCTTTTCAATTGCACCTCTACAGACAGGTGCAAAGCAGCGTCACAGTCACTGAACAACAATATTTGGGGATGAAAAAGAAGAGAGGGTGACATGTTTCAGAGCTGGCAGGCAGCGCGGGTGCAGGCTGCTGCACTGAGTGCACAACATTGATCTGGGTGGTTTTCTGCCTGTTCTTGCTTCAAAGAAAAATATGCCCTTGTAGCAAAATTGAATTGACATTTAGCTTCTAGATTTCATCCCTGACATTCTCAGCTGGCCAGAGGATGGCAGGAGACACATCTCCTTGTCTGTATCAAGCTCATATACCTTTGGGTCATATAACTTACGGCACTGCGAGTCTCCTGCTAAGGACCCTGACATTTTCTGCCGCAATGTCTTCCATCAGAGGGCTTCCCAAAAGGGTACATTAACATATGAAGTCCCATAGATTTTGGGAGGATGGAAGGAGACAATAGCTCAAAAAGGGACAGTTTTCCGGACCTGCCCCACCGGTAAAGCTCATGGAGCAGAGTCCTTGTGTTGTCCCTTTCCTCCCTGTTTTGGAGTGGACCCTCAGGAGTTTCATGCCTTCTGGACTTGGATATGACAAGCAGATGGGGCTGTTCAATGAATTGCAAATAGATTCAAATGCCACAGCTGAAAAGGTGGACTTTTTTATTTTTCTGGGTAGTGCCATAAATAAAGAGACTCTATGTCCCCGTTTCATGTAGTGCTCTGAGAACCTTCTCAGGGACAGTGAAATGTCCCAGTTTTTCAGTGCTCCTATCAAAACATTTTTCTAAATAATTAGAGAGTGTTAAAAATGGATTGCTGTACCCAGGGGAATTTGCTCTTTGTTTGCCAGGAACAAATAGGCCAAGAGAATGAGTGCTCAGCATCACGAGTGGTGTTTGAAGGAAAGAGCAAAGTCAAAAGCCTGTAGACATCACCAGAGACGCTCTTTTTTCAAGCCGAATTTTTATTACACGTTGTCAGGATTGCAGGAGAAACTCTGGCACATTGTGCTATGAGAGGCTGGGGGATAAGGAGGAATCTCCTCATCTGAGAGTAATGCACATGCTGCTGTTGACCCAGATGAATTTTTATTATTCTTTTTGGAAGTGACCTCTTCAAAACTATTCCTTTGCTTCTCAAGATGTTGCTTCTGAACAAGCACTGGGTTTTGATTACAACAGTCACCTTCATAGTGGTTTGCACTTCAATGGCATTACTGTTCCTCCTCTGAGAATCCCCAAGCCCTGAGCAAACATAAACCTGGAAATTTTCAAAGCATCCTTCTGCCAGCGGTACCTCTGCAAATTGTTTTTCACTTTTAGAATACCCTTCTTGAGTTAACGTGTGCCTGAACAATCTGTTTCCTACAGTAACTGTGATGTCAGGTGGCAGGAAGATGAGAGATGGGCTCAGTACACCTAGTTTCCCTTAGGAAAAGTGAAGCACTGGCCTAAAACCACCTCCCGCCCCGACACCCCATTACAGCCTCGGAGAGGTCCAGGATGTGCCGATTCCCCTCTGCGTTTGCCAGGCTGCACCTCCTCACCCACACACATGGGTAAGGCTTGCTGGAGCTGGGATCTGGTTGAGGGCTCTACAAGAAATAAGGCAATGCAGTAGTTGTTCAGCAAGATTTAAAAGAAACATTAAATTTTTAAACGATATACAAACAAACAGATCCCTTTGGGGTGAATTTTGCTGTCATCCCATTTGCTTCCCAGCTTGGTTGCCGTCATGCCCTAGGCAGCAAAGAGCACGTAGCTGCGAGACAATCCCCTCACGCTTTGTTCCAGCTGGAAGTCCACATTATCTCCTTAAGGGTTTCCCTCTCCTCCCAAGGGCACCCCTCACCAGGCCTTGTCGCAGGGGATTTGCTGAGGGCCTGAGGACCACCTGTGTGGTTGGCAGGATGACGCACATCCCTCTCAGTGGCATCACAGTTGGCTCCACGCCCAGCTTTTGTGTGCCGCTCATCCAAAGCCCACATCAAGGCCACTTTGCAGAGTCCTCTTATTTCTCCTGTTCCCCAGACCAAGGCTGTGATGTTAAATGTATATACTACATATAATGAGAAACAAGACAATCAGGTATGCGACTTGGTAAGAGAACTGTCTATGGACCCCAAAGCTGCTCATGGTATGAAAAAAAGCCGAGTCAAATACATTGCTTCCTCGGCAGAGAGCAAGGCAGGTCTCTCCTATCCTCCAGCTCTCCACCCCATGCGTGCATTTCTTTTATCAATTATTTCTGGATGTCTTATATTCAGGTTAAGGGGCTTCTGAAATCTCTGTGCACACATTAATCTGTGTGTAGTATGTGTGTGTACACATACAGGACTCCAGGGACAAGTGCTCTCCACCATTTCCATCAACCTTGTCCCTTCTAGTCTTTCTGGTCGTTTGTTACTTCCCCTTGCTGTGCCTTGTCTTAAATTAAACCCTAAGCCCATTCTCGCAGGAGATGTCTTTTATTGTGGGTTGTTGGGAGGGGTTTTGCAGAGAAACTGGAGCAGCAGATAGAGCTCTCCAGGCACTACTGAAAAAATAATGAAGTAGTTTCACCAAGGTGGGACCGGAGAGCATTGTCGGCTGGGTCTGAATTCTGCTTGTCCCTGAAAATTGCTTAGGTAATAAGATAGCTGCTTTAAAATTGCTGGGGGTATCCCACAGGATTCTGCTTTGACTCTGATTTCCATTTGCAGCACATGTTCTGCCATTTGGCCAGCACCATCCACCCGTGTGAGCTAATTTAAGGTTGCTAAACAGATGACACAGAATATACATCTTTTATATTTGATCTCAGCACTGGTGAGTTATCTGACTGATAGTTAATCTCGACTTGTAATAGGATTTGCCTACACTCCTCCAAGAGTGAGATATTGGTCTTCTATAAAACGGCAGCTCAGGGGGAAGCGTGCCTGGGGGAAAGGTGGGAGAGTTAACTCGCGGTTTTTTGGCTTCTTGTTTTTGTAGATTGGATCTGGTGCTGTGTGTCTCTATGGGGAACAAGAGCGTCATCAACTCGAGGAGCTCGGCTGTCAGAGGGGATGGCAGCTGCCAGCTCCGCAGTCATCCCTGCATGCCAAGGGGGGAGGAGCTGGCTGCCCGCAGCTGGCACGGTGCTGGGCTCAGCACTCGGCCGGGTCGGTGAGTGCTCTGCAGCCATGCTGGGCATGGGGCTGAGCTCAGTCGTTGGCCAGCCCTGTGCTTCACTTTCTGCCTTCGTTTGTATGCATCAGAGCGTTGACTTGGAGACTGTCTAGTTTGGGGTTTTTTTTGTGAGCCTGTACGCACTTCATCAAGGACAGTCTTCAGAAAGCCAACTATCAGGCATTGCTGGTGTGCTGCCCTCAGGGTAAGCCCTCGATTTCCAAATCAATGTGCCCACTATGTGCCCTGGTCCGCCAGCCATCTTGCTGCATTTTTTCCTCTTAGTCCCCTTGTGCCAGCTTGGCCTCTCTCAGAGGTACAGCAGGAACAGCCCAGGGACCACATTGTGTTAGGACCACACTCAAAGCATCCCACTTTTACCTGCCCTAAGGTGGGAAAAGGTGTCCACCAGCCTCCCCAGGGGAAGTCAAGGCTCCTGGTGCTGGCAGGTGGCACAGCTTGGTCCTGGCAGAGCAGGCAGAGGAGGGAGCTGACAAGGACTGGCTGCACCCCCTGAGCTCCTCCCAATGCACCCAGGGGAGGCAAGAGCACACTACAAAACCATGGAGGTCATAAAAACTCAATGCTTCTGATCATATGAAAATTTGTATTGGCACTTTAATTGCTATGGTCACATAGTGCTTGACCCACATTTGCAAGTGAAGAGCTACAAAAAGAAACCATGAACATGGATGTCCCCAATAAAAATCTCACTCACACGGGCAAAACCTCCTTGTCCTGCAACAACAGTAAATAAGGACAGCAAAGCTCACACGTGGCACCAGAGAGTGCCCTGAAATGATGCTGTGTTTTCTAGTTGATGTGGGTTTGAGGTAGGTGTTAATTGCACAGTTTAGAAGGGTTGTCCAAGTTTTCAACAGTGTAATAACATGCCAGCATGAAATTTGATATTTGTTGCTCTTTTCTTATGTAGGTCAGCAAGTTCTAATAATAAGAAGTGTGTGTTCTACCACACGCTTCTGATGTGTTAGACAAGAGCCAGACGGTTCCAGTAACAGGGCAGTGAGACCTGTGTCCCATCCCACCTCCCCTGAAGTGCTCCCTGCTTTGGTCAAAGGGTAAGGTGCCAGGCGTGGTTGGGCTTCGGTCCTGGCTTGCTGTCGTGGCAGTTCCCCGGGGCCAGGTGCCTGTTGTACATTAACTAACCTGTACTATGGAAGAAAGGTCATGTATGCAACCTGGAGAAAAAAAAAAAAACACACACCAAAAAACCACCGAGTCATCCGTGCATCCATGCTACGTGTTTCAGACCTGAGCTGATCCATTTTTCTGTGGAATTGTGTTTCTGCACCGGGCAGGGTCACCCCATGGGGTTAAATGTTGGTACAAATGATGCTGTTGTGCTACACGCAGGAGATTTATTAGCAAGATCTGTGTTACAAGGCCTGGATCTGGCCATCCCCTGATCCTTTCTGAATACACTGTCAAGGCAGTTGATCTCAAATTTAGTGCTGTGCCTTTTGGGTTTGCTTTGGTGTAGTATGACATTCAGGATTCCTTTACAGGCAACTGTGCAGAGCAGGAAAATCTACGTGAAATGCTTCCTACTGGAGTCACCATCTGGCCAATATTCATCTTGTTTAGTGAAATACCAAGATATCCATAGAACGCAGGTGTTAATGCAGATCATAAGGCACAAGTGACCGCAGTAATAAACCAACATGCAATGAAATGTAATTAACGCACCTGGTGCTTGGGTTTGAAAAGAATTTCAGTGCCTTTTTATTTTCCCTGCACACTGATGTGCATTTTAATAGTTGGAACTTCAATCATCACTTTGCAACCAACCCTTTAATCATATTAATTCCCTTAAAAGGTGAAATATAATGTTTGCTAGTAAATAGTATTTCATAATTTAATCGTGAGGAGGGAAAAGGTGGAAGCACACATGAAACTATATGCTCTTTAGTAGCATTTTTGTGGCATAAAAAAGACTATTGTCCTGTTTCTGTCTGTCTGGTTCTGCTGCTGGCAAAGGTTTGTTTTCAGTGGTGTAATGCTTGTTGATATGTTCCAAGTGCTTTTGAACCAGCTGGAACAAGTGAAAAGATCCCAGGCAAGCAAATAAATGATTAAGCTTTCTGTCACTGGATTTCACATCTCACCTCTGACCTGCATCAGTAACGAATGCATTTTTGTAAGGTTAAAAACCCCCAGGATGACATTTGTTCCCAGCAGACCAAAAAAACCAACCCAACATGGGAAATGTAGAATTTGTGCGTGTGTGTTTGAGGGTTCCAGAAAATCATATTATTTTCAAATGTTGTTTCAGAGCAGAGATCTCACCTGATCTCGTTAGTCAGCTGGCAAACCCTGAGCAGACAGGGCATGTGTGAGGGAAAGGGAGAGGTCAAAAAGTCAAAGACAAGGGTCACGGGTAATTTTTATTTTTGCATGGGTATTTCTCAAGGGTGGTCTGAAGGGTGTGAGGAACATAAATCTGTGCAGGGATACTCGTACGCTGACGGAGAGGGATGGTCCCATCAAGTGACTTCCCAGTCCGGTGCTATTTAATAGGGATTCAGAGCATGTTTAGCTCCCCAGAGAGACATCTGCTGCTGACACTTGCATTGCTCAATCCCTTTTCCCAGACTCAACTCTGGTGCAGATCACTCCGTGTCTTGCCACCAGTGGTCAGTGCTAAGCCACCATAAATGAGCTGTGGACAAACCAGGGCCACGGGCAAGGGGCAACCACTACCGGCCAGGCACAGAGGGGTTACTCCAACACCTTTATGGACACTGGCTACATTTTCACCTTCAGCAGCAGACCATCCCTGTAAGCAGACTTTGTCTCCCAGTCAGCGAGGACAGGCTGCTGAGGGTGACTGCCAAGTGACGAAATACCTTGCGTCACACAGCTGAGGGTGCATCAAGGACCTCTGCAGCATCCCCATCTTCCGTGAGCCAAAGGAAACCAGGAGAGGCATGGTCCGTGTTGCTGCATGCTACTGCATTTTATTGTGTTCAGACACAGACAAAGAAATTAAGGAACGCTTGCTGACCCCAGCTTCTCTTACTGGCCTCCTTGCAACGTTGCTTTCTTGGCAAGCCCTGGGAGGAAGGCAGAGTCAGTCCTGGGGTGGGAGCACGGGGAGCGGGAGGGAGCGGAGCCGTTCACCAGGCTGAGCAGGGCTGCAGAAGGGCTGACGGAGATGTCCCCTCCCGTTCTCCTCTGTCCCAGCGTCTCTGCAATCCCTGCAATGACCTGGCTCGATTTTAGGAGAGAAACCACTTAGGGCCATCCTTGATGCCTCCTGACTTCTCTTACAGCCACCACATCCTACTAATAGGTCTCCTCAGGCACCTGACTTTATTCTTAAATTAGTAACCTTGTAATAGAGTACCAGCAGCAGACAAAACACATGCAACCCTCAAAGCAAACCCTCACTGAGAGAACTGGGCACTGCGAGCAGTACTAACCAGGCTCTCCTGAACCCCAGCATTCATAATGACTAAGACAAAATCACCAATCTGATTTTTTATTTCTTGACCTAAGTCAGCTTCTGAACCCAGGCCCACAGAGGTGAAAGGTTAATGTATTAAGCTGTCTGCTCTTCAGTTAATCCCCAAGTCTTGGGCAGATTTACAAACTATTGGAAGATTTTAAATCGCATCTGATTTATGAGACACCCTTTTTAAGTTCAGATTGCCTTTACAGATGGTCACCATACAGGGCAATAAGGATAATTACTATACAGATTTATTGTCAGGATGGAAATTTCAATTTCCAAAATAATGTACACCTGTCTGTCCTCACACTGTGGCCAGGCTGAGCATCTGACATGTTAAACCCTGACATCCCTTTATTTCTTACATGCCTCAGAGAACAAATCAATTATATTGAGGACAGGCTACAAGCCTGACAAACTGAGGAAAAGAAATCCTTCCACCAATGCAGCAATGCAAACAGCTTGTTGAAAATAAAGCAATACAGCGTTGCAGCATCAAGTATTTCTTTCAGGTAATACTGTATAAATATACATTTGGGAGGAAGCTCATGGTCTTTAAAGGAAGACCTTGATGTTGGAGAGCCGTGAGGATGTGTGAAGGGGTGTCAGAAGCTATGGGGGTAAGCAGGCTAGTCTATTTGAAAGTGGACTTTCTGTGTCAATTAGAAAGGAAACCTGAAGCCTCAGGTACACAGATTTTTTTCATTGCATTTTAGTGCATTAAGGAGTCCTCTGGTGCCCTGAGAAGCCCTCACTTCGTCAGGCCGAGCATAACTAACAGTCAGGCCCCACAGTCCAGAAAAAGCCACAGTGCCATCATCACAAACACTGAAGAAAAAGTCAGGGAAGCTCTTCTTTTCCAGGGTGAGTATTCTATCTGCTCAGCTAAAAGAAAGGGCTGGGTTGTAGGCTGAAGGCTGACACCCCAGTCAATAAAGTGAACCCATGCACTCCATGTTATCCTGTGAAGAAGAAAGCTACTTGCCAATAAAAGACTCAACCTCCAAGAGTTTTTACTGGTACAAAGCCATTTACCTGGCTGTCAGACAATGGACATGAATCACGCCCAGCTCTCATGATTCATCATTGCTTACTAGGCTGAGCCTCCCCAGGTATTCCAAACTTGATATCAAAGAGAGTTAGCAATTTTCAGTGTCTTCCCACCCACGTGGGTTTAAACCAGCAATGCAGAAGGGAAGGGTCCATGTGCAGCCCCAGCCCCCAGCTCCTGAGGGCAGCTGCACACCGTTACGGAGGAGACCAGTCCCAAAAGCTGCAGGACAAACTTCGCTCATGTTACCTTCGCAGACATCTGTCAGCTCAGGCGTTATCCTTGAGTATGCTCTTTGTTTGAAAAGTGTAATGCCTAGAAAAGACTTCCATCCATCACAATTTGAAGAACAAGGAATACCTCGTTCCTTTTTTTTTCTCAGCGGATCCAGTCCTTTATGCAGAAATGTTGTATTATAAGTATTTGGAAGAGAGAGGATGAGGAGCGGGAAGGAGAAATTGCCAGTATCCCGGCACCATCAATTGCTGTCAGCTTTGCTCTGGGAATAGCGTGTAGCTGTTAATTGCTGCTGCAGCTTCAGCAGATGGTGTGTAAGACATTGTATTTAATGGAGCCCCGCAAAAAGAGTGGCATCTGTTTGTTTAATTTCTTGGCAACGGAATGGCAGATTTAAAAAACAAACAAACCAAATTGGACATTTAGCTATGGATGTCCCCGTAACAGATTATAAATGTTTTAAGATAAATAGGTCAAATGAAGGAAAATATCAATTGGCACATTCGAGAAGTAAGCCAAACTTTTAGATATTGGCTCTTTTAAAGATTAGATTTTCAACATACGGCAAAGAAACTCCTTAAAGAGATTTTTAAATGAATTGTTGACGCCATCCTTTTGACTATGAATTTGTCTAAGTGTTTGTAGAACTGTTACAAACACTAATTCAGAAACTAATCCATTCTGCTTGTCTCTCTTTCTCTCTCACACACACCCTGAGGTTAAAAATATGATCTCTAGATGTAGGCACTTTACTTTAATCATGTGCATCTCCTACATTTAAAAACAGCAACAGAAAACAAGGCAGAAAGCATCTGCAGTCCTTCTCTTTAACAGCTGGGACAAGGAACTCGGAGGAGCTATTGCTCTGGCTATTGCTGCCATAGCTCCAATATTAACACATATTCCTGGAAATTCATCAAAGCAGAAGTTGCTATAGCAGATTATGCCATGGATCCATCCATAGTAGGGTATTATATTGTCTCTCACAATGGTCAAACCCAGATGCTTTGCACAAGAATGCCCTCCTGATCTTTACTATATATGCAATGATGCACCATGAGAAATCCTTCCCAGCCCCACTCAGTGAGCACACAGCCTCCCAAAGAGGGTGGATGACTCTATGAATATCTCCTCCCTGTGTACTTTTTTTGGGAAGTCTTCTACACTATTTGTCAGATTTTAGGCATGCTTCATATTTTCCCTGTTTTAAAGCAGAGTTTGGATAGGGTGCTCAAGCTGAGAAACAGCCTGCGTGGCCTCTCTGTTTCCAGCTGCTGATCCAAAAATGTGCTGCTGCTCCTTTTTCCCTACCAGCTAACTCCCATGTTCGTTGCTGTAGGCTAGACAGAGTCTGCCCATCTGTGCCAGAAAGTTTTTCCCTTGGACCTTTTGCCGGATCACAGCTGCTGGGAGGCCGTGCCACCTGGGCACGTGTCTACTTGGCCACGCTAGGACCACGTGTAGGCAGGAGCCGTGGGCAGCAGCCCACAGCCCACAGCTGCTGACATTGCTGCGTTGCTCAAGTGTGTCCACTCTGGCATGTTTTGCCGACGGCTGTACGTTGGCTGAAGTTATGCTGTGGGTGTTTTTCAGGGGCTGATTTCATTTCAGGCAGTAGAGGTGCACCCGTTGTTCACCCGACATCAAGTCTGGGTGTAAATGTGCACAAATCCGTGCATCCCTCAGAAGAGCTTTCTCAGACAAGTGCCAGTTGACTTCCACTGCAATTTCTCCAGGTGAAAAAGCCCAGTGAAAAGATTTAGTTTAATCTGTCTGGCTCTGTATCGCCAGTGCGGGCTGACCTTGGGCCACAGGGGGTAAGTGACTTCTCCTAAAGTTTTCTTGAGCAGAGAGAGTGTGTTACAGCCCCTCACTGAACCCCTGCCCTGGTACCTACCTGGACACATAGTCCCATCCTCTGCCTGTCCCCAACTCTCCTCACCCAGGTGCTTGTTTGCTCTATTCTGCATGCACATGAATGAGGAAATAAAAGGGAAATAGCAGCACCATAAACCAACCATTAATATTTCACCCTGGTGATTACATTCTTGGGGGAGACATCTATCTAAATACAGTCATAGGCTGTAGTCTAATCAACAGTTTTGCAGCTCTTTAGTGAGGATACCTCAGATCTATCTTTTACTTTTTTTTGCCATTCAAGGCATAGCTTTGCAAACATTACAGCTGTTAAAATAAAGGGCTGAGTTGTTCACATAGTGTATACACCTTGATAATGTCTAGTCAGTTTTGATGGAGCAAAACTTCTCCCTCTGTCTGTGAATAGGGAATAGTAACATGCAGATAATAGTAACAATCATTTTTTCTCAGTCATGGAGATAAAACCAAGAGCTATCCAGTTTTACTATTACAATTTCAGCACCTTATATTCTCATGTCAACAGAAACCCAAGGCTGTTAAGAATATGATAGTGCTCTTATTTCAGATGAGGTTTTTTCTGATTAAAATTTTAATCAGGTGAATGGAAGATTAAATGTCTATGTGATAGGGTGTTACATAACCTTTTTTTTTTTTTTTTTTTTCCTGGCTTACTCTTAATAGAACCTGTATAAAACTGGTTTGTTTAAAGTTTTTTTTTTGTTAGAAGCTGTGCTAGGCAGAAACTTCCCCATACACCGAGTCGATACTTGATTTCACAAATGAGGTCAGTACCATCTTGATCACACAGAGCCACTCCTCTGACAAGAAAAGCATCCTATACTAAATCAGGACATATGGAGCAGACCCAATTCTATTGAAACTAAAATAAGCATAAAAAGGCCTCAGAAGAGATAATTTAAATGCCTCTCATGGCTTTCACCACTTATCACATGCCTGGTCTATAAAAGGTTAGACTGGAAAAATCTACTACTCTACCTACCTTGAAAAAAGAAAAAAAATAACACACCTCTGTAACATTCTTAATTAAAAGATAAGGAAATGTTCCTCCTAAATACTCACACATTGCACTTATGACATTTCTGCTAAGGAACTGAAAAAAGCAGATGAGGACTGTTATCTACACTGGTCCAGCGAGCCTGTGCCAGGATCAGGAACGTAACCCATTTTGCTGTAAAGGTTTTAACCACCCTTAGGCATCCCGCATGGCATACCGGGACGGGCTGCTTCTGCACACCTGGCTCCTGCGGCAGCTTCACCTCTGCCTGTCAGCACCGTCTTCCCTCCTGGCTATTTTCATGATTGCAGGAAAACGTTAAATACTGAAAATCTTCTCATCACCCTTTAACTTCCATAGCGTTTCTGCATAAAGAACACAGCCATTACAATCTGGATTTTAAGGTTAGCTTAGAAAACGTCAACAGTGAATATTTAAAGAAAGACTTGAATGTGTCAGTCACTTCATCTCCATTCTGTGGCACTGTTTTCCAGCGTGACTGATTAACCTTGCGATTTAAATACAAATTCTCATAGGCAAATACTTAGTGGAGTGTGAATGACAAAATTTCAGGTACCAAATATAACTCATGCATCACCACAGAGATGGGAACAGGTAGGCAATTTTTCCTGACAAATTGTCTAAGATTTGCATTTTTCCAGTCAGCCTTCCTTCTATATTCTACCTCAGCTTCAGTAGACTCATCTTCTGATTTTTCCCTGGAGATGTCCTCTGCAGTGTTTGTGCCTTTCCCGTACTGGCAGCCATCCCTCTATAGAGCTCTCTGAGCTCATTCACAAAAGTCAACGGGGTAGAGAGGCTCCGTTTCCTATTTTAGGGCACATTCCTGTTTTAATGTTTTTGGTAAGGCTTCTGCTTTCTTCCAGAATGAGACACCAGTGCTTTATGCTTTTTTATTTTAGTTATCGTTCATTGTGTTATTGAAAAGGAAAACCAAACCCCAGTACCTTCTATCATTCTTGATGATGTTTTTAATATCTGGTCATTTATTGCTGCTTATCAGGTGATTCTTTATTTTACAGACTGGGTATTTTTGATATTTCATTCTTCTTAAGGGAAGAAGATTAAATAAATAATATTACCGCATTTGCTATACTTCCTTTTTTTTAAAAAGACAGTTGATTTTCTTCAAACTGATCGATTTTTTTTCAGTGCAGGTTGAAATTAATAGCAAATGCTAGCTTCATTTTTTGTATCGCTCTGAGATTATTTGCTCCCATGAGCTCTCACTCACTTTTCTGCTTTTGAAGTACTCCATACAGGAGAACCACAACACGATGCAGCGGCAGCACAAGAGTACAGCATCGCACTTTTCCCCAAGGAGAGCAAGGCTGTGTCACGATGGAGCAGGCTGCTGGGCTCCAGGGCTGGCCTCCTGTACCAGCGGCAGCATCACTTGGAGATATCTTCAGACAAAAGCGATCTGCTTCGTAAAACATTCAGCCTGATTTGCACCTCAGCAGCTGTAACTTTGGGGTCTGTGGCTGTGATGGGAAGGATGTAGCAAAGGAATCGCAGCCAGAGGTGAGGCTGCAAGCATCACACATGATGCAGAGATCACTGGCATGTGATTAGCAACTGTGGCTGCAACAGCAGAGAAACAAAATTTTAAAATGTTGTATAAACATGTCTGTGTTATGGGGAAGAACAATAGGAATTTAGACAGGGGATCAAAGCAGGTGTTTGGTCATATGCAGGAAAATAAAAGTAACTTTCCAAGGGGATTAGTGTTTCTGTACACACAAAGTCTCAGACCATCGAAGTGACTATCCTTAAAGCTCTTTGCTGTCTCTGAAGTCCAAGTCTTCAAATTGGTTTGACACTTTTTGTCAGAGAATAAAAAACCCCAAACAGCCAAAGAAACCCCAAGCCCCTGAGCCAACTATTCGGAGTAGTTTGTCAGCACTTCACACAATCACTACTGATATGAGGTTAAGCAGTCTCGAGTTTTGCAATCTTTTCAAAAAATATGTTTTTATTGCACTTGAAATAAAGAGGAGTCGGTATATGAAAATCAAAGTACTGCACGCCTCAAAAGATAACAGAAGTTTATTACACTATAAAGGCTTTCAGCATATGTGAATGCTTATTTTATCTGAACACATTAGCATAGTTATTAGTCATTCTAAATGATTAAATTTCCCTCTCATCCACCTAATCTGCATTATAAATAAATATACTAAAGAGCAATGCACTTTGTTGATAAAGCACTGACTTGGCTGTCAGGAGACAGAGTTTGTTTCTGGGTCTGACTTTGACCTCTGGAGTTGGCCGAGGCTGGTCACTTTGCCTTGAAATGCCTCAGCATCTCAGACTGACCGATACTATTGATCTGTCTTAACACATGCATCAATATCCAATCAATATCAATATCAATATCTAATCAATATCAATATCATCTTATCAGTATCAATATACAATCAATATCCATATCATCCTATTAATATTTTAATCTGTTTCACAGTCTTTCAGTAGCATCTTCCAAGTTTTAAAGTCTTTATTTTCATAGGAAACACTGTTAATGATATTTAAAGAAAAGGAGGAAATTGTCAGGGGATATTGATATGCTTTGGTATCCATGGAGTGACAGTAAATTATAGCAGCTTAAAAGATGCCACTCTCAAACTTGTGGTACTAACATGCCTGTTTTTTTTTCCTTCTGAGTGAAGAAGAAGGGCAGAGATCCTGCTCGCAGCAGTGGTAGCTCCTGTGACAGGACACTGTCTCCTCCACCTGGCTGGCTGTCCATTTCTCTTCAACAGCAATGGCTAGGAAGGAAATAGCTCATAGTACTTTTGAAAGGAAACTGAATAAAATTTAGTTCTGAACTGTTCAAAGTTAATTTGGTTACGGTCTTGAACAAAGAATGTGTTCTGCTCCTCAGTCCTCTCCTTCCCATCTTTTAAGCATCGTGTCCTGCTGCTGTGGCGATCTGTTGGAGCCTGGAGGTGAGTGTGACTGCACAAAGGTAACGTGATTGTCCTTTTCCCAGAAGTGACAGGAGGGTCTCTAGATCTGCCTGTACTCCTCAAGAAATCTGTAAGACTTCGTCACAAACCACCCATGAAGGATGAAGAGCAGTCAAGTGCTCCCACGGCTCCTTGGGTGGAGGGGCTGGTGCTGAGAGCTCTGCACGTCCTTCCCAAGACAGCAGGTAAAACTGCCTGCTAATGAAATTTCCCTATTGGGGATAAGCCTTCATTTTGCTTTTGGTTTTTCTGAGCCTCAGAAAGTCGATTCTTGGTCTCTTTTGCATGTTACTTATTGCTTGGGACCATACATATGGTTCATTTTTGATACAGCCAAAGCAAACCTGTGCTATTGCGTACCATAGAAAATGAAGCCCTTCTTGACCTTGATATGAAGGGATAAAAAAGGACTATGGCAGTTTGCTAAAGAGGGTCGGGCTGGTACCAGTAAGCACTTGAATTCCTCTGGGGGTCAACAGCATAGAGAATGAAAAAAAATCTCAGTGGATGATTGTGTAAGGATCACCTCTGATTTAGTCATATTTACATGAAGCCTTGCTCCAGTGAAGTAATGCTCCAGGACTTCTTCAGGCATTGAACAGAGATTTGTGTTTTACTGAGATAAAGCGGGATGTCATCTGTGAAAAGAGCAATTTATGTCCTTTGTCATGGATTGTGATGCCTCGAATCTCTGGAGACTTTCTGATGGTTCAGTGGACAGAGCAATCAGAGGAGGTGACAAAGGACAGACCTGCCTTCTGCCTCTCTAAGGAAAAAGTCTTTCAAATAAAGGAGTCTCTGAGAGTCATTCAAATAAATGAATGCACACCCTCTAGCTTTCTGTGGACTTAATGAACCTTATTGACCAGAAGCAGAGCCTTGTTGTCGAGCCTCTGTCTTCAGAGGGAGAAGGATAATGCCAAAGGAGGTTGGTCCATCGGATTTGTTTTCTCTGAAGGAGTGGAAAGACAATTTTCTGCCCTTGCCTGGGACTGGGAGTACAGCGACCTACTTGCTCTGCTGGCTCAGACTTTCCTTTTCTTCCTGGGATTCTGCTCCGATTTCAAACAAACATTTGCTTCCCTGTTGAAAAATGGGTTTCACACAGTCCTGAGGCAATCATGATTTTAGAAGAGCCTTTTTGCTTCTTCCTAGCATGTCTGCTTGTATTTTATATGAGGGCAGCAATTTTGTGCATGAAATAATTTCAAGAGCTGGCAAGTTCCAGAAGTGTCTAAATTGCTATGTGCATATGAAGCTATATCACAGATTTGTGTGGTTTTTTTTAAATAAAGTTTACATCCCCTCCCTAGGATAACAGACAGGGAAGCAAAGTGGCTACTCAGCTTCAGGCACCGAGTCACCCACAGCGCCTTTGATATACAGCCCCCTTGCCCATATGTGCAGTCATGTGCTCACATAACTCTCCCCAACTGTAGGAAATGAAAAGGAAATGTTAAATTTGGTAATATTTATCACAACTGTTTTTCAAAAGCAAGAGAGAAACTACGGGTCTATTGAGAAATGCGGCCTTTTCATAGTCAACTAGGATTATCCATTTGCGTGAATAATAAAAATCTCTTAGGCAGATAGAGAAAATAGGGTAAGACTTTATAATGGGGTATGTATTCTCCAGCAGAGATGATGACTGAAGGCCTTGGAGTTTGAAGAAATGCCAATTCATCAAAGTTTTGTCTTTTTTTTTTAGCTCTCCATTTTGGGGATTTCATGGAAATAATTGAGTTTTCTACTATTGGACCAAGAGTCTGATATATACATGACTTAAAAGAAAGAGATTATTAAATATCTCACCATTTAATATCTAGATAATTTTGTCCTATAAAATCCTGTGCAGCAAGTAATTTAAATTGGTACCCTATTTATGGCAGACAAAACTGCTCACTACCATCTGCTTCACAGTTTTAATAGATGAAGTGTTAACTGCGTGTTGCATGAAATTCATTGCGACTAGGTTAATTAAATGGCTGTGCTTCACTTCCTGCACTCTGGTAATAAGATGACAACCTCATCTGAATTTATTAACCCTTGCCACTTTCAGTACTGTTATCACCCATTCAACCACCTTTGGTCAACAAAAATGAAATAAATCACGATAACAGGAGACATAACCATATTGGCTAACAAAATAGATATTGATTAGCATCGTCTAAAGCAAATATGTCAATCATCTAGTCTATTTTTGCAAAGGTCGTTGAAATCTGTTGCAGCATTAGGAATAGGAGTAAATGATGATGCAGTAGGTTAGTGGAGACCACCTGCAATCCAATCTTGGCCACTAAACAGCCTGAACGATGGCTTCACCATGGGAAGCGGGAGATGCCTTCGAAGTCTTCAGCTTTCTGTTCTAGAAAGCAGACATCAAATACCCTTCTGCAGCAAAGGCCCTTACAGAGGGCTCAAAGCCAAACCTCTGAGTGTCTCTCTAGCCAGAGGCATTTCTGTCCTCTCCAAAGAGGGGGCACAGGGCAAATTGCTCCATTTGCATCCATGGCACCCCTGGCACTGGGTCAAGCCTTAGTGGTGGTATACACAAAGACACTTCTTAGCTACGGCCATGGCAATGCAAACTATTTGCAGGTGGGACTGAGCTGGCACATGGTGAGGAAGGACCTGGCAGAGGAATCTCCAGGTGCCAGTTCCTGGAGCCAGCCTCTCTTCCACCATTTACACTCTTCAGATATTTAGAAAAGTTGATTTTAGGCAAGGACACACAAAGTCCTCTTGTTGGCTCTACTGAGATTTGCCAGGAGGGATCAACACTGCGCATCAAAGCCATAGTCATTCGTCTTCCCCTTCCCCACCAGATACAGGCATTGAAGACTTTCTGGATACCAGCACTAAAGATCCTTCAAACTTTCCTGCCTTCCGGTCGTCCCCACTGGTCCCATCGTTATACCATGGCTGTAGGTTTTCCTCTCTGCCTTGTCACTTGGCTATTGCTTCTGGAAACAGCTGCTCTGTCATGTTCAGCCCCCCAGGTCTAAGCAGGCTCCAGACACCGTCTTTAAGGGTGTTTTTATGTGGTCTAGTAGGTAAAGTCATGTGGCTACCTCATTCTGCCCTTTAAAGTGGTGGGATGTGATCCAGCTCCAGTTCAGAAGTTCAGCCTCGCCAAACTAGTTCGACCTGTCTGCGTGTTATCGTGCTGGCACTGGGCTTTGCCTTCCAGGGACGTAGATACGACTTATTTTTTAAACACAACAGAAAAGTTGTTGTTTATACTGAGGGTTGTAGTTAGAAATAAGTTCATAGACTAGATCAGAATTTCTAACTGTATACACAAGAAAAAAATACCTTTCTGAACTTGTCCCAGTAGTCAAGAGGCTCCTAAACTTCTCCCCTTCTGCCCCCTACACCCAGCTCCCAAACTCTGGCCCTGGCCTAGCCATGAAGAAAAACAGCAGAATCAAAGCAACTCACCCCGAATGGTCTCACTTGTGCTGGGGACCAGAAGACCAACGGGTTGACTGATTCATTTCCCAGATGTTGTAAGTCTTGAGCCCAACATCAGCAGGCAGCGCAACCAGATTTACCAATACGCCCCTGCCCCTGCTCAGGCTGGGGTGCATTGTGTTCCCAACGCAGACTGGAAGAGGAGCGATGGCAAAGCTCTGGCAGGCAGAGGGCAGGATGGGTAGTGTAGCTGGAATTTAACGAAACTGTTACTGCAGATGTGATCTGCCTGTGACTAGGAATACAGATGACATAGTTAACCACTGGATACTATCTCTGAATTTTCAGACTTCCAAGCATTTATTTTGCCTGATTATTCTTATCATTGGATGTTAAATTATTTAAAAATAGTGAATGATGGCCTATTTATCAATCTTTGAGTTTTAGTATGTATTTAGACTCCCAATTTTTACCAAGATACCTTTATAGACATGAAGTTGCCTGAAAGTATTATAGCAATGTTGTTCGATTTTGAATCCTGCTTAGAGAAACTCTTATCCTGTACAAGGAAGTAACATTTTGGCAAGTACTATTCACGTGCTTTAAAGATCTTGGTACAAAACTGTTGTAGTTCCCAGAACAACTTTTCTCTCATGGGTCTCTCTATAGAGTCACTCTACACAGCGCTCAAAACACTGGCAAATGTACACCATGTTCTCATGCAAAATGGGTATGTTAGACAGTCGGTGTCATGCTAACCCAGATTTAACCATAAAGGGTGAAATTCAGTTCTCGGTGGAAGGCCCATACACGAGCTGAAGGTGCTGTAAGCCCTGTTTTGAGATTGTATGTAGGAAATGGCCTCTACAGGGTTTGTGTGATTCTCCTGCATGAGAAGTAGATGGTGTCCACTGTGATTGTTTCCTCAGACAACTGTGAAGCACAGATGAAATGTCACATTTGACTCAACTACGGGTGCACTTTGTTGATTATGGCAGATAACATGCATCTTTCCCAGTTAAAAGTTAACATCTCTGCACATTTTCAAAGCAAAGTATTGAAATATTTTCCATCCCAGAGGCCACCAGTCACAACCTCACCAGGCTGAGGTACAGCCTCACATCTTCACTGGAGTGCAGATGGGGGCTTCTTTTCACAGTTTGGCACTCTGCTTTTCCTAAAATATTGCCACCACAACAGTTAAATTACAGTATCTTTTTTTTTTTTTCTTTCTCAGACCAGACACAATATTCTAGATGATCTGTGTTTTGCATCTCCCAGAATTGCTGGCAAGTTCAATACATCACGATGAAAACTTTTTAGTGGAAAGAAAGTAGAAAACGAGATGCTTGATCTGAAGCCAGAAGCTAAACCTTGAGGGTTCCTGCTCTAGAAACCACAGACAAAGGACGTGAACTGACCCAGGAGCACATGGAAGCTGTGTGTACCCTAATGTAATGTCTTGACCCTATAATTTCATGTCCTGGAGACAACAGGTCATTTGCCAAACTCTCGCCTTTGTGGCTTCATGTCCACAGGAGAGTATCCAGGACAGGGAGACTAGAACTTGGCCAGACCCTCAGGCTGGGTGAGCGGTGGGCAGCTCTGCCCTTCGCTATGCTGCAAACTTGCCGCAGAGATGACAAACTGAGTGAGCCAAGCAGTTTTAATTCAGATAGAAAGGAATAACTAAGGAATCGCTATCTTTGAAGAGCAAATGGTGGGTGATTAGTGCATTCATCAAAACCTCAATAGACTGGTTCAAGTCCCTGGTCTGAATGAGGCTAGCAAAATTATACTTAGATAAAATTCCTATTAGCACTTTATCTGTGCACAAGCTCTGGGTAAATTGCAACGCTGCAGTGACATGAACCTGAATCTAAAGCAGATGGAAAGGAGATGAAACTCAGAGACACCTGAACCTGTTAAAATAAGAGGTGTGGAGAGACCATCCAGCCACTACCCACCCAGCCAGTCCCAGCGCCTGCCTTCTGCAGCGATGCAGTGGCACTCGACTGTACAAAGCCCTTTAGGTATGGAGGGTAAAATCTCAGGGAATGTACACGCAGAGCTTTTGGTGAAAGTCCCGTGACAGATCCAGTGAGCCATGGCAGAAGCAAGCTGTGGCCAGAACACTGACCTAGACCTCTTCTCTCTGATGATTTCTATTTAAAGAAAACAGAACAGCTTTACACACCGCTCTC